>NC_062220.1:49193208-49430708 GCF_902686445.1 Sciurus carolinensis
GCTTTCTCTTCACAAAATCTCTGTGCCTCACTTGGACCCATCCCTAAAATCTTTTCTGTAATAATGTCAAGGGCCTTCACAGTCTGAATTGAGATCCTTTTGGGGGGACCTCCTTAGGACCCCTGTCCTGGTGACATTTCTTCAGCAACCCAGGTGGGACTGTAAACAGAGGCACTGACTTTGGTAAGTTTAACGGAATCCTTTCCTTTTCTCTTAGCTTCTGCATTTGGGTTGCATGGCACTTTCTGCAAACCTTTGCTCTTTCCTCCAGGTGCTCCAATATTCCAAGGAAATGAGTGCTTGCTTATAAAGTCACTGAAGGTAAGAGGCACTTGCTGCTTTTGACTGAAACCAAATTGAATAAAGGTGTCAGGGGAATGCCCCGAGGATTTGAAGCTACTCATAGGAAACCCTCCAGGACAACATTAGCTGCTCCCGGGTAGATGGAACTAAGGAGGCTGTCGGTGGGACATCAATAAAAGGCCTGATCCGACAACATCCCAAGCTGTTTTCTTTGTCTCCCTAGACATGATAACATTTCTGTGGCCCACATTGGAGCAAAATGGTTCTGATCTCATAAGTCAAAAAGGTTGACTCCTTAAAGTAGCAGAGGTTGGATCGAAAACACACAATGACTTTTGCTCTGGTTCATTTTCTTTTCTGTTCTTTCTCACATAATATTGAAGAGTTTGTCTCTAGCCTGCTGCCTTTTCCTTCTCTTCCTTCCTTCTACTCTCAGCGTGAGTTCATGTTTTACTCTCCATCTAAGCCTCTGCAAATAAATCTTACTTTCTCAAGGAGACTTCTTATCCTGTTTTCCCTTTAATCACCCATCCAGATTCTCGGTTATACTTCCATTTTCTTTTCAAACAGCACCTGGGGTGGGGAGCTACAAAGATTTTAAGTTGCCTCTTTGACATTCCTTATAGATACAGCCCTGAAGAGAAATGCCCTATTTGCCTGGAGTGATGATTTCTGAAAACAGCACCCTCTTTATTGGCATCATTTAATTGACCAACTCACTGCCCCTTCTCTGGGATCAGCAATGGTTCTTTTAAGGCATATCTTGTTCTGTTCGTTACCCCACAAATAGAGGGCAGGGACTCCAAGGGATTCCCTTACTGTTGGACAGGATATCGCACTCCTGTCCGTCATAAAATTTACTCTATTTTTTCCTGTCAGGAGTAAGATCTCACTCTAATACACTCCCACAACCTCTGAAATACTCTTTACAAGAATTTTGTGTCATTTCTATTCTTAAATCAGTTGAAAAGCCCACAAGGATGAGATTGGATTTCAAGAGTTTACTTTCCATTAAAATCTAAAAACTCAACTGCTGTTTTCTTCTAACTTTGCTTTTCATAACTACTATAAGGAGACACAGCTTCTCCTACGTACTTCGGTAAGATGATGGAACGTGCCTGTGTTCTAGAAGGACCTCTCCAGTGACACCTGGTGACTGGAGTCAGGATGCCCCCAGGCGGGTGGATGGCAACAGCAGAGAGGCTAAGGCCTCACAGGGACAGAACTCAGAAGTGTTGGAGAACCCTGGAGTCTTAACCTTTTATGTCTTTATTTCTTTCTCTTTTACTTTAGATCAATACCAGCAGGTTCCCAAGTGTCTCATCTTATTAAGATATGGGTAACTCAGCATCTATCCCTGTAAATACACTTTTGGGTCATAAATTAGACAAGGAGAGTCACTTTGAGGCATAGGACTTAAAGGAAAAGAAAATTATTTTTTTTCCTATACTGTGGCTTGACCTCAATATAAACTTGGAAGTGGAGAAATATGGTCCCCAAATGGGACTTTATATTTGAATAGTATCCATCATACATATATTTTGTAGGCATGAGGGGAAATTGACTGAAATCCCTTACTGAACAGGTTTTTATGTCTCTTTTTTTCAATCCAAAATTAAAAGGGACTATGAATTTTGCTAGGCTCATGTGCCCCTAAAGTTTTTTGGTGAGGAGGACCCTATAGAGGATGATTGTTCAGTCCCCCCAGACAGAACCCATGATAAGAACGTTCCGTCTAGGGAGTCGAGTTCCTACTTTTTAAACCCCTCACGGCCTACATACCAGCCCTTATATCCTCCTCTTTCAGAGAAACCCAGCCCAGCTGGAATAACTCAAAGTGGGGTTTCATATCCTCTTGATCACTCAAACCTGGAAACAGGTATTCTCTCAGAGTGGTGCCAGGAGGCATTCAAGTCCCTTTTTCCATGTCTGATACAGCACAATATAAGCTGAGGTTAGAATGATCTTCCAAAGACACCAACAAGTTTATTGATGAATTTTAGGGTTTGACTATTACCTATGATTTAACCTGGACCAATCTCCATGTTTTGCTTTCTGCCTGTTGCACTCCTGAAGAGCCACATCTGGGCAGCTGCACAACTTATGGAAATGAAGTTCACACTGGGGATCAAACTCATCCCATGTCCAAACCTGAACTGAAATTATCAAGCAGGAAGTGAAGACTTACAAACACAGAATTACGTGATTACTTGTTTGAGGGAATATGAGAACCCAAGAGCAAACCTGCCTATAAATTATGATAAGATCAGGGAGATAATGCAGTTTAGATGAGAATCCTGCCTTGTTCTTAAGCAGACTTACTGAGATCCTAAGGAAGTCCACTAATATTGATTCAAATGCTTATGAAGGACAGATTTTACTGGGTACTTACTTTTTCAGCCAATTAGCTCTAGACATTAGAAAAGAAACTACAAAAACAAATCATGGGGCAACAAACTCTCATGAACTGGCTCTTAGATTTGGCCTTTTGAGTTTTCAACAATGGAAGCAAACTAAAGGAAATGCATAGGATCCAGGGAAGGAGATTGAGATCAAAGAACAAGCCTAGTTAATAGCTTTGACTCTGGAAGGGGATCAGCCCCCTGCCCACGTAAATAAAAACCTGCCCCTTCAGGAGGAAACTGGGGTTTCTTTTAACAAAAGGCTGATTATAACAGATCTCACAGTTGCCACAATACGGAGAGGCATGGCATTGGGGCAGAGTGCTGAAAGAAAGGTCCTATGCTACCCGGACATTGGCCCCTCCACAAAGAAGGAAATCACTGGTGGTGAGAACGTCCCTGTATTGGAAGGAAAAAGAGTCATCAGCTCCAGGGGAAGCTGCCCTTGAGGACTGAAGATGCCCAAGGCCTTCCACGAGGCCCCTTTGGTCAGCTGCAAATAACATTCCAGGAACCTCAGATAATTCTTGACTTCGCAGGTACGACTAATAATTTTTTCTTGGACTCAGGTTATTTTCTCTACCTTGATTGAACCTCCAGGGTCCCTTTCTAATAAAACTGTACTATGACTGGTGTTGATGGAACAATTAGGACCAAAAGATTTACAAAAATTATTTCAATTGGGATGATTCTGCACTTGTTGCCAGGTTAAACTTTTTAGAAGCATTAATGATGGGATCAACATAAAAGAAACTCAAAAATATAACTGGGAAGGTTTTAGTTCAAGTGGAACCTCAGGTCTGGGTTGTTGAAATTCCAAGAAAGGCAATCAGTATTAAACTGATTTATATTTCTTTAAAAGACCCAAAAGTTTATTCCCACAAAGGACAATATCCTATTAATCCAGAGGTACATCAGGGCCTCCAACCTTTAAATTCTCAATTTCTTCGATATGGTCAGTTTCCCTCTAATATCCCTATTTTGCCAGTTCTGAAGCCTAATGGAGCATATTGGCTAGTCCAAAATTTACAGATTATTAATGAAGCTGTCATTTCACTCCATCCTATTGTCTCTATACTATCCTGACTCAAATACCAAGTGAATCCACACAGTTCACTGTTTGTGATCTCATGGATGCTTTCTTTTGCATCCCTTTGCATCCTGACTCGCAGTGGGTCTGCCTTTAAATGAACTGATCCTGACACTGTAAAAAACTACCCAGTGCACTCAGTGCGGCCCCAGGGATTTAGAGACAGGCCTCTCTTACTTGAAAATGCTTTGACTAAAGAGTTAAGATAACTAACTCTGGGAAATGGAGCTTTACTTTAATATGTGTATGATCTCCTTATCTGAAGTCCCTCAAAGCTAGACTCCATAATAATGCTATTAAGGTTTTCAGTTTTCTAGAAGTCACAAAGTACTGAGTGTTTTCACAAAGAACTCAGATTTTCCAACAAAAGGTAAAATATTTAGGTCATATTTTTGCCCCAGTGGAAGGAACTCTCTTCCCTGAGAGAAAAGAGGTCTTCCTAGACCAAGAGACATTTTCGAGTAATGGCTAGGTTTTGCCATGGATGGATGTCATAGATGCCCAAAATGAATGGTTTTGCCATGTGGATCCCCTGTTTGGGGCTCATAGCTAAACCATTCTATGAAGTTACAAAGGGACCCTTGGATTGGACAGAAAACAACAGGAGACTTTTCCAAAACTTAATGACTTGCTATTATTTGCCCCACTCATGGGAATTCCAGCTTTAGATAAGCCATTCACCTTATATGTAGCTAAAAGACAATGTATGGCTCTGGGTTCCTTACTTAAAAATGTCAATAATCTTCCATGGTCTGTGGTTTACATTTTTAAACAAACTCCATATTATGCAGATGGCCTGGATGCCTACGAGCTGTAGCTGCCATAACACTTCTGGTTGAGGGAGCTACTTAACTAACTTCAAGACATTCATTGGAGGTCCTAACCCCTCCTAGGTTCAAAGTGTTCTCAAAATTAAAAGACATCAATGGCTAACTGGAGAACAAAGATGTGAATATCAAGCCCTCTTACCTGAATCTCCAGAAATTACTCTCAAGTTCTGCCAAACTGAACCTAGCAACTTTGTTCCCCACCCCAGGGTGAGAAAGGGATTTGCTTCATTTCTGTTAGAAACTGTAAAATAGGTTTATTCTAGCAGAACTGTTCTTTAAGATCAGCCTTAGATGTACAGTGGCTTATGATGGAAGCAGCTAGATAAAAGAAGGAATATGAAAAGCAGATTCTGGAGTAATCAGCCTCCAGGAAGTACCTGAAACAAAGCCACTCCCTCCAAATGCCTCAGTGCAAAAGTCTGAAGTAATACAACTTACCCAAGCCTTACTAAAGGGAGAAGATAATCAAGTTAACATATAAACAGACTCCAGATATGCTTTGTTAGTATTCCATGCCTATGCTACTATATGGAAAGAAAGGGGACTTTTAACAGGGAAAAACTCCCCTATCAAACGTGGGCCTGAAATTCTCTCCCTCTTAGAAGCAGTTTGGCTGCCCTGAGCAGTGATCACTTGCTGATGACATCAAAAAGGTGGTTCCCCTATAATCCATGGAAATTAATTGGCAGATCAAATTGCTAGACATGCAGCACTCCAAGATGTTTTAGAAATGGCCCTGATGCCCTTGACCCCAAATTTAGAAATAGGTTCTTCTGTCTCAAAAATTGAGGAAGAATAGGCAAGTCAATGAGGATATGTCAACAGAAAGTGACTGGTGGGTAAAAAAAAAGGAGGGAAACCACAAAGTTTTACTGCCACAAGCTGATCAGCTGAAAATTATTAAAGGTATCCATTACTCATGCCATCTGGGGAGAGATTTTAGTCATCTCTGCCTTCAGGGGTAAAGAGCTGGAGTCCACTGTTGGAAAAATCACAAAAGCCTGCCTGCTCTGTCTCCATAATAACCTGGGATGGGGTGGAAGGATGCAGAGCCACCACCTTTACTTAACTCAATACAACAATGAGTCACATTCCCTGGAGAAGACTGGCAGCTGGACTTTACCCAGATGCCCCACATGGAGATATAAATATCTCTTAGTTTTTGCTGACACTTTAAATGGATGGATAAAAGCATATCGGGCCAGAACTAGAAAAGCCCCAAATGTTGAGGCTTTGTTAAAAGAAATCATTCCTAGGTTTGAATGCCCTTCATGGTGTCAAGCTGATAATGGACCTTCTTTTGTCTCCCAGGTAACACAAATGGTCTTATGAGCTGTGAGTATAACTTATTTTCGTACCTCCTGGCATCCTCAGTCACCAGGAACAGTTGAAAGGACTGATCTACACATTAAAACAAACCAGGCAAAATCATGCCAAGAAACTTGGGAGCCTTGCTTAAGTCTGTTACCTGTTGCTTCATTAAGAGTTTAAATTGCTCCTAAGATTTCTAACTAGCCTTATGAAATGCTGTATGCATTTCTTTCTTTTTTTAAATTTTTTTATTTGTTCTAATTTGTTGTACATGACAGTAAAATGCATTAATACATGTTGATAGAACACACACAAATAGAGTGTAATCTCTCATTTTTCTTATTATACATATTGTAGGATCACATCCATCATGCAGTCCTATATGTATATGAAGTAATAATGTCTGTTTCACTCCACTATCATTCCTACCCCCACATCCCTTCCCCTCCCTTCACTCCCTTCTACCTAATATAAAGTAACTCTAGTCTTCCCTATCCCCCCATTATTGTGAATTAGCATCTGTATATCAGAGAAAACATTCTTAACTGTAGATGCACTAAGAGATCCTAAAATATAAAAGATTATTAAATATGTAGTTAATTTAAGCCAACTACAAAAATCCTTAACACAATATGGTAATGAAGTTGTTCTGGCTCCTGATAATGTAATTTATGTCATAAAGCACAACCTGGGAACTATGTCTTCCTCATGACCTGGAAGAGGGACTCTTCTTCAGATCAGCTTCTTCCAAGATGGACATATCCTTATCAAGTTATTTTAAGTATCCTTATGGCAGATAAAAGACAAGGACATACTTCACACATTCATGTGTCCAGGGGAAACCTATTTCATCCTAAGTCTTCTCAGGACATGGAACCAATCAAAGACCCAGTCTCTTGGGTCTTTGAGCCTTTGAAAGACTTAAAGATCTTTCTCCAGAAAAGAAGAAGAAGAACAACAAAAAGAACTAAACCTTTTGAGGTTATGAGTCTTACCTGACTGTTAACATTAATACTCTTTATGTTTTCTTGTTTTCTCTTTAGGTACAATATAAAATTGTACCTGCTTGACTCTTTTGATTCATTCATTTGAGGGTTTTCTTTTGGGCACTATCTTCTTATTTTAAATTGCTTATCCTACTAATACTCAATTGTATCTAAGCTAAACCCCTATGTATACTATTCCAGGATTACTGTTACTTCCTGCCCTAGAAATTCCTGTCCTCCTTGTTTGGGAGGAACTCTTTTTCTCAACCTATGCCATATAAAGGAATTTTCTTAGGTCTTGTTGATTTTATTACTCAGTTACTGATTTTAATATGTACAACCCCAGGAACTTCAATAAGATAATGTATTCATAAGGTCAAAATATATGCTGCTAAATTTTTATTCCCTTTTCCAGTGGAGAATCAAATTCCTTCCTTGATTGAATTCAAAATGGTACCAAAGATATTAACAAGGATGATTGTTGGATTTGTAGCCTGTTACTCACCTCAAGAATTTTAGGGTTTCCTTAGTGGGTATCTCCTTTACAAGGAAATTATTGAACTAAACTTCAAACATTGAAGGAACAATGGGCAAAGTCCTCCATTTTATCCATTCCCATAGAAGATAATGTATCTAAATGATGGAAAATGTTTCACCTAAAAGGTCATGGTAAATTTTTCTCTTTCTCAGAGATAGAAGCTTAAATGTGGATGTCTGTGAAGCCTGATATACATATATGAGAGAAAACAAGCATATTTATTTAGAAGCTTCCTTTTAGACATGAAGTAGTTATATCTGGCTTACTCCTACTGTAGGACAACTTAATCAAATGGCTCCTGCCTGCTGAGAACAACAAAAACAAAAAAACCTATTCATTGAATCATTGGGGAAATGCAACTCAAAATTTGGGTTGAATACCTGTAGAAAACTTTATCGACATACTCCTAAAAGAAATGGATTGGCTTGCAACAGATCAAACATGGAGGCCAGGGATAAGAGAAGCAACCCCAAATAGTGCCTGATAGCTTTGTGGTACTAATTTGTGGCCCTGGTTGCCACCAGCTGGTTGAGAAGATATACAATAGGATACTCTTGGACACAAGAATGATGTATTGAGGCTTTAGATGAGTCAGTCAATCTTCTTGTTTTGCAAAATAGGCAGATGCATTGTTTTCCATTGCTATGATCATGTGGCCTCCATCTTTGTCCCACTTGTAAGAAGAGGATTTTATGTGTCATACTGAGTCTCTTAATGAATGTAACCAAAAGACTTTACATGATAATCATCCAAGGCATTTCATAATTAAATGCTAAGGTAATAATGATAAGAAAGGCCATTCTACAAATTAGAATGGCTCTTGACATCTTGACAGTGGCAGGAGGTGGAACCTGGCAGCTATGAAAGTAGTATGTGATGTGTGTGCTCCTGGTAACCCTGTCAGTGCTGCTTCAGGGCTTCATGATGTGTGCTCACAGATCAGCGCCATCTGTTTCTGTCAAACCTTTGAACATTTACCATCCTCATGGCTTTCTAGAACCTCCTGGTGGAAGAAAATCCTTTTCATCCTACCTCTTATACTAGGTATTGGATATTGGTTTGCTGTTTGATATTATTGCTGTGCAAAGCTGCCTGGACTAATGTCTCAATGCCTGTGCCTTCTTTTCCAGAACATCAAAAGTTGATGACTCTCCAGACAACAGAACCCTGCATTCCCAGGTCTCCTTTAGATCAGTCAGGTGGAGACTGCTAATCCCTGGCTAGGTAGGGCCATCGCCCCTTGTCAGCTAGAAGAAATTTCAGAAGACAGACCTTCAACTTTCATCTTTCCTTGAGAATAAGGAATCAAAGTCTCACTGGGGGAAAATGAGGTAGACTAGAAGACACAAGAATAGGTAGAAAGGAGACAAGGGGCAAAACAGGAGTGGCCATGATTTACCAGACTTAAAGTCCAGAATCCACATGCTTGATCACAAACAACAATATTAAATCAATTGTCAGACTTTGTCCACAGGTCCATAAATAACCTCTCTTCTGATCTGGACCTAAAGAAAATCAGGTCCAAGAATGCTTTTGCTCAACAAATAAATTTTTCTGTGATTTATACTTTTAGGATCTGATTTCTTCACCCATATGTCACACTCTTGATAAAACCCTCAATGTTACACATGTAGCACTATAAACCAGGCTGATGAGATCCCCACATGGGACAATTGGTAAAGATTTTCATCAAAAATAAAGAAGACAGAAGACAGTCCTTAGTAGGTAATGGTTAACATGTCAAGTCACCAACACAAGAGAGAACTAAAAATACCCTTTTAGATCATGTGTCTCCACTGAAGATTTTACAAATATAAACATGCCTTGCTAAAGTGAAGCCAGCATGTTCCTCTCCAATGCCTGCCCACCACAGTGTGTCTGGGTGTGCACTCCTTGCTTTCTCCTCACGAAATCAATCTGTGTCTCACTTGGACCCATCCTTAAATTCCTTTCTGCAATGATATCCAGGGACCCTTGCAGCCTGAGTTGAGGTTTATCTCCCTTTTGGGGGATGTCCTCATGACCCCAAACCTGGTGACAGGTTCACTAAGCAGAGATATTGCCTTTAAGGTGGCAGTTCAGGAAATTATGAAAGGACCTAATAGTTTTCTATTGTTGTGTCATGTTTATTTCTTTCTTTTTTCTTTTTTTTTTTTTCACTTTGTTTTGTTTTGTTTTTCGGTCAACTGAAACTTGGAACCAAAGGCAGCCCACTATAAGTGCCTTGGTTTAACATTCAGGACAGGATTCAGAGTCTAAGGGAGATGTGCCTATTAGCATGGATTTGACTTATTCACACTGAGAGGGCCTTCCACCAATACACTGAGCAACAATTTGTGAGGGGAACCCTGTCATTGTTGAAGGGCTCTGTGATCACTCTTCTCTGTAGGGCCTTACAACAGGAACTGCAGGAACTGAACAGGAAAACCTAAATGAAATGGGAGCAACTGAATCCCATGGTGACAGGCGCCAAATGGAGTCATTCAACCACCAAAGGCAAGATGGGCATGGTTATCAGAATAGACAGCAGATTCAAAGTAGCAATTGGAATAATCTGACTCATGCACACCTATCACATTGCCCAATTGATTATCATGTTCCTAGAAGTGAAATAAGAAGCTTACTAAATTCTAACTTGATCTGAATAAGCAGAGAAGCTCTAAGTCTTGTAAATAAAACTCTAGATTGAGTTATAAATACAGAGTCAAAACTTTTAATGCATACTCTTAAGAATGTAAACTGGTCTGACAACTTTAGAAACCGCTTTAGCATTATTATTTATTAATGTGATCATGTACATATTCTACCACCTGGAAGTTCTCTTCCAGGAGTATTCTCTAAAGTAACTCTTGCCCTTGTGCATCAGAAGACAGGGAGGAGAATGTTTAGAACTGCATTATGCCACCCAAACATTCATTAACTGAAGGATGTGTAAGATAATAGCATTTTCATATAATGGACTATTAAGCAACAATGAAAAAAATTAGTTATTCACATTAATGTAAATAATTCTCAGACACAATGCTGAGTGCATGGATACATCCAATCTAGTTCTAATTAGTAAAATCAAACATTCTCTTGTTTCTGAATACATTCTGGGTGGTAAAATCTCAAAAAAAAAAAAAAAACTAGAGATTCTAAACATGTTTTTATACTGATGGAAAACATGTTAGTTAAAGCAGGAGAGAGACTGAGAAGTATAGATAAAGGAAGGGAAAATGTTGAAGTTAAGTCCCAAAAATGAAGAAGGAATTGGACTTCATAAAGTTACTTCTTTCTTTTATTGGAGCAGTGTTTTTATCCATGTGTTCATTGTTTGTTTTCATTGTTTAAACATAATCACAAACCTGTAACCCACTAATCACAAATTTACAGAATAGTAGGAAATACAAGGGCAAAAGTGTTTAATGCACAATTTGAGAAAGATGACTTATTACCCTCTAAAACTTTAGTATATATTCAACAAACAAGAAAATTCTAACCACAATCAAGGAAAAGTAACCACAACAAATATCAAAAGCAGAAAGTTAACACTGATGTTAACCTTAAATGTTATATTAGATGTTAAATTAAATCTTAGATGTCAAATTAGATATTAATTCTGATGCTACTGATAATTTTCATTGAATCCTGAACTCAGATTTTGCCAGTTGTTTCAATATATTCTTTTATAGCAAAAAAGATACACTTTGGAATCACGTGTTGCATTTAGTATCTTCCAATCTAGATCAGTTCCTCAATCTTTCCATGTTATTTATGACCATGACATTTTTTTTAAAACAGAAATCTGTTTCTTTTTTATATATAACTTTTTTTTAAGTGCTGCTGAGGATGGAACCCAGTGCCTCTCATGTGCTAGGCAAGGACTCAACCACTGAGCCACAACTCCAGTCCCAACCATGGCACTTTTTGAAATATACTTTTAGAGTATATTTTGGTATATTTTAGATACATGGAGAATAACTTCCAATTTTTGTAGTTTCATGGAGTTTCACTGGTGGTGTATTCATATATAAACATAGGAAAGTTATGCCCAATTCATTCTACCTATTCCCATCCCCTCCCTTCCCTTCATTCTCTTTTGTCTAATCCAATGATTAAATTGGACCAGACAATCTAATCAATCTAATCTATTCTTCCTTCCCCCCTCTTATTGTGTATTAGCATTCGCATATCAGAGAGAACATTTAGCCTTTATGATCATAGCACTTTTTAAATTACAGGTTGTTTTTTTTTTTTTAACTGTCCCTCAGTTTAGATCTGTAAATTTGCAGATCTTGAAATTCAAGCTATGGATCATGGAAGGAATGTCATAAAAGTGATACAGTGTCCATTACATCCTATCAGGTAGCATGTGATTCACATTTGTCTCATTATTGATGATGTTTATTCCAATGACTTGAAAATACCACTGAGAGGGGCAAACTGACCAGGCAAGACCATAATATTTGATCTTTCCCCCCTTAATCATCAATAAGAATTTCACGGGGAATAGAATTTGAAATGTTGCATATATTCTATTTCTAACCAAACTTTCCATTTTTAAATTTATTAATATCTGTACAGAATTGTGGTTTTTTAATTCATTCAAAAGATTTTAATCTATTACCACTTGTTTAGATGCTCAAATTGTCCTAAATTTGGTTAGGATGAGCCCATCAAGTTAGTTTTTGAGACCTTTTCACATGTTCCCATCTTTCTCTGAGATCTTCTTCGCTTTCTGCCACAAGAAATTGTTGTTATATTCTTTTTGTTCTATCCCTGGACTCAGCTATGTTTCCAAAGCTTTTTATTTTTTTATAAAGAAAAACAGCATTTATAGAAGCCATGATCTGGGTGCTAGTCATGTTTATTGTTATTGAGGTGTCTCTCCTCTCTTCTCCATGGACCATCCTTGAGAATACATTCGTGTCTATATTTCTTTCTACATCTATTGAAAACCATGAGTTCACATATATATCTCCGATTGCAGTTCCACATCACAAGTTACTCTCTTTTCATAATTGTTACCCATTCTCCAACAATAAGAACTCTGGTTCTCATTTCCCTACTACATCTCCTGATTTACTCATTTCCCCTGTGTGATCAGTCTCCTGTCCCAATTCTGCCACCCCTTGCCCAGCATGGGTACCTTCCAATTCAGAACTGGCACTGACTCAACCAACATAGCAACAAGGGAGGACAGAGAGAGAGAGAGAGAGAGAAAGAGAGAGAGAGAAAGAGAGAGTGCTATGCTCAAAATATAAACCCCAAGATATAACCCCCAGTGACCTACTTCCTCCAGCCACACCCTACTTGCGTACAGTTACAACTCAGTTAATCCATGTCAGTGAATTAATCCACTGATATGGTTGCCCTTCTCATAATCTAATTATTTCACCTCTGAACATTCTTGCATTGCCTCACATGAACTTTTGAGGGGTACTTCATATCTAAACCATAACACGCCCCCCAACATCCTCCAATATTATCCACTAGCTCACTTCAGTGCTTTAAAATAAGTATATATACTTTTGTCAATTTAAAAATAAATTCTAAAAATTAAAACCATAGTATTTCTAAAACTCCCTTCCTTTGTTTCTGCAGAATTCAGTCTCCCTCCCCTCTATGGCAGTAGTCTTCGATAAAATCTTCCTTGCCTGCTTAGCTTTATCCAATGCAGTTCTTGTGTTGCCTCTCTCAGTCAGGTTTTTCACTGCTGTGACTAAAAGACCTGACCAGAACAACTGCAGAGGAGGAAAGGTTTATTTGGGGTCTCATGGTTTCAGAGGTCTCAATTCATAGACAGCAGGCTCCACCCCTCGGGACTCCAGGAAAGGCAGGACATGATGGGGGTAGGTGCAGTAGAGAGGAACAGCTCACGTGATGATCAGAAAGCTGAAAGAAATGCAACTTGCCAGATATGAATATATACCCCAAAGCCATGCCCCCAACTCCCACCTCCTTCAGCCACACCCTACCTGCCTTCAGTTACCAATCCACTGATTGGCTTAAGGCTCTCATAACCTAATCATTTCTTATCTGCACACTCTTGCATTGTCTCACACGTGAGATTTTGGGGAACACCTCACTTTCAAGTCATGGCAGACTCTCTTCATTTAGAGTGACACTTGCTTATTCTGCTTAGGCTCTGACACCGCACACCAGACCCTGGTGCATGGACGTTCTCCTCACCGGACTCCAGCTCTGATTCCCAAGCCAGACCACTGCTTTGCATGGACCCTTCCCACTCTGACTTCTTACTCTGGGCCACCTTGGCTCCTCCATTCTCCCACCACAGAAATCTGTCTTTCTCTGCCAAAAACGTTTTTAGAACTGAGTTGTTTTAAAATGGAAGAGCAAGAAAGAGAAGGTAAAGAAAAGAAAGAGGAAGAGTTTATTTACTTTACTCCCTATATACTTGTCCTGAATGTACATCAGAATAACTCAGGAAGATTTTTGAAACAACTCATGCTTGTCTCTATCCCTAAGAATACATGACTGTCCAGCAGAGGTTCTGGTCATCATGCTTTTTGAAAGTTCCCCAGATGGTGTTAATGTTCAGGGCAGGTTAAGAACCAATGTCTATTGGGGGCAAAAATATTGGACTATAGGGTGCATGTGAATTTGAGGATCTGGAGAGTGGAGAACGTGTGAAAGCCCATCAGATGGCTTCAACTTTGTCCATTTTGAGAGAGGCTATTTGTTGAGAGTGATGGAGATCAAAATTGTCAGGAGGCCAGAAATGGATAATTTTTAAAATAATGCTTATTGAGAGAAGGAGATAAAACTTAATTTAAAAACTGTAGATTGTAGGGCAGTGTACATTGCCTATTTAAAGTTAAATGCTGCAAAGCCTGGTAAATGTTCTCAAATATTAAATTTATATTTTTTAAGGAATATAAAGAAAAATGAAAAAAAGTCAAAAATAGGAAAATGAGATCAAGTTTGAATAATCTGGTTTTTCTCCCTGTGCATAGTCTGTATTTAAGTTTGAAAATGAATGTTCATTATATTTAAAATGAAAAAAATAATGATTTTAGTTTATTCAGGGAAAACTGATATATCAAATACAAAATCAAATACACATTTAAATGTACCCATCTTAACATTTGGGGCATATGCGTATACCTATGGTACTGTCACTACAATCATGTTACTCCTCCAAGAAAGAAAAATAACATTTTCATTGTCAGACGATAATAAAACAAATCATGACTCAACAAGCAGAAGAATTTTGGGGCACCCTTTTACTTTACTAAACTGCCATGACAAAGTAACACAAACCGTGTGTCTTAACAGAAATTTGTTTCCTTGCAATTCTGGAGGATAGTTGTCTAAGATCAAAGTGTGTCATGAGGGTTGATGGCTTCTGAGGCCTCTCTCCTGGTTGACAGATGACTGGCCCCTCTCTGCCTGAGTCTTTACATGGTCTTCTTTCTACACATGTCTTGAGTTCAAATTTCCTCTTCTTCTGGTGAATACCAGTCAGGATTGCTGTCTTTCCTAGAGACCTCATTTTAACTTAATTACTTCCTTAAAGTCCCTTCCTCCAAATGTAGTCATATTCTGAGGCTCAGGATTTTAACATTTGGATTTGGGGAAAAGAATTCACCCCCTAACAGGATTTAGATCACACCAAGATTTTAATGTTCTTCCTGATAGTTCTGTTCTCTTTGTATTGTCAGTAACCCCTCTACTGGTTTTTTTTAGCTCTTGTGACTTAAAAAATCTGCCTAGTAAACCATTTTCTAAGCCATAGAATACATTTATGAATAATGTTCTGTGATGTTATTTTTTAAGTGTTTTACATTCGTCCAAATCCAAGTTAATTTGCTAGAAAGCAAAACTGAAACTTACTGCATTTCCACTTCCTCATTCTGCTTCTGTACAGGAATCCAACCACACCCTCAGAAAGAGTCAGAGCCCCGGGAGGCCAGACAACTGCACAACTCAATGGCTTCATTTTTTAAAAAACTAACCTCCTTCAAATCATATGTTTCTTAGCCATCAAAAAGAAACAGGAAATCAAACGTCAAAATGACTGTGTTCAAGTTTCTGATATAAAAAGAAGTTTTCTGGAAAACTCTGGTAAGTTCCTGAATCTTCAAACCTTTATTTTTTATGCCTACGAGGGGTCAGCTATTTCTTAAAATGCCAGCTGTACTTTTTATATAAATACATGTTTGTACACAAACCATTACTTGTGAAAATGTTAATTAGAAATATCATTGTATTAGATACATAACAGTGTATTTAACTGATACTCTTATAAATGTCTTTCTAAAAAGAAATGTGCTTTTAAATGTAATCAGGGTGATGAATACCAATCAGGCTAGTGAAAGGGTTTCTGGGCATGGAAGGTGGACAGTGGAAGAGAGTACAGAGAAACAGTGCAAAGTGGGTCAGGAATTTAAGAATAAAGGGTTGTAACAGAACTTGCAGTCCTGTGTAATTATGCAAAATCCTGTCTTTCATAACGTAAGGTCTTATTAAAAGTGTTATACTTCACCAGAGATAATGCTCTCTAGAGACTAGATATTCTTGTATTTTAAAACCTCCATTCATATTCATTTTGTACAGCAATCTGATTGAAAACTAAAAAAAAAAAAAAAAAAATTGTCCAGGAAATTGAAACTAACTTGCTTGTGTGTGGTTTCAATTGGTCATCCCATTGGAAAAGGGTGTGTGTAGCTCTCATGGGCTGCAACCAGGATTCAGAGGTGTCTTTTCCCCACCTGCAGCTCTAAGGATCCTGCAGAGCAGAACAAATTCTGTGGGCATGGATATGTGGGGTACTGCTAAGAACCCCCTGAGATAAGGACAGGCACTCATACTTGTCCCTAAGAGTTCTGCTGACTTGGTACTTCTCACTTCATGTCAAAATGAAAGCTGGAGAGTGGCACTCAGAGTGGCATCCAGCAGTTGCTTTATCCATAAGTAACAGTACTAAGAAGAAAGTATGTGGTCACAATTGTTCCAAAACAGGAATATGATGGCCAAAGACTTATGTCAAGTCATTCTCAAAAATTTGTTCACACCAACCATGATAGTTTTAATCTTAATTCCAACATTACATATGCAGAGGCTTTTTAAATTGTTAAGTGCAAACTATTTTAAAAAATTTAATGACTGCCATAGGTTCAAATCATCGTATGTTCATAACTGCTATCACCCGGAAGAGGCAGGGTTGAGAAATTTTGGGCATAATAAGAGGTCCAAGAGTATTATTGAAGAGTATAGTATTTCATATTGAGACGAGGTGTTGTCAATTTTTTCCATTTAACGTAAGAAAAGACTTTAGATTTGGGATCTGCACATCAGTGTCCCTATCTGAAAAGAGTATTTCTGTATCCTTGGTCTCTGTGGGCAGAATCAGAACAAAAGTAACTGAGAGAAAACTGTGTCCTGACTGGTGACACCAGGTTCATTTTGCTGCGCTCTCCATGCTAGACAGACACAGAATGAGTCACAGCCTCTGTAGAGGCCAGAGAGCCGTAAAAGAGGGAGGGCCCACAGAGGGAAGTTCCTGATGTGCTGCTTCTTTTCTAGAATGTTGGGTCCTATAGGAATTGCTATAGTCACTGGCTAAAGTAAATGAGAAAATCTGCATTCTGTCCTTTCAGTCTTTCAGATAACTAGAGAGAGGGTGGATGGTTAAACTGCTGAAAAAGGACTCTGAATAAAGGTGCTGCTCACTCACAGGGTGAGTTCGTGGGAAAAGCCAAGGCCCTCACCAGGACTTCAGCTTCCAGAGCAAAGGCAGCAGGTGACAACAGTAAAGACTCTGAAATTCAGATGCTGAGGATCCAGAGTAAAAGGGACCTCCTCTGGGGAACACCCTACATGAGCAATGGTCCTGTTCCAGGACTGTAAAGGATGCAATAGGAAGTCGAGAAGGTGTATTATGAAACCGGGTGCCTTTAAGAACTTTAGGAGATAACACATTTATTCATTTTCCTTTCCTTTTGATAAAACTTCCTTTTCATTTTTGTGACTAGATGATAGAATCTGGAGTTAGTTCTGGCCCAGTGAGTGGCACAGTGAAGAGATTTCCCTAGATTCCTGTCCGGGATTCCAGCCAAGTGAAATAATAATTACCCTAACAAAATGAGGAAAATCTGCTGACCTACACATTGCTAGCTTGAGGGTTTTCAAAAAATCATTATTTGAAACTACTCTAAGAAAATATGTTATTCATTCAGCAAATTTTTATTTAGAAGCTGGTGTTTGTTAGGCATTGTAAAAGTGTGACCAAAAGGTACACAGTCCCTTGTCCCCAAGAGTGCACAAAATAATGGGTGTTATAGAAAATAAACAAGATAAAAATATATGGACTACTGATTGTGATAAATCTTCAGAAAATAAAAAATAAAGCCAGAGAGGGGTAGAAAGTGCTGGGTGAGGGAAAAATGTTTTCAGTGGGCTGATCAAGCAGTACCTCACCGAGAAGGTGGCATTTGATAATAGACCTAAAGGAAGTAAAGGGGTGAGCCTTCCAGGTATCCAAGTACAGTCCAGGGAGAGGTGGGGAGTGCAGCAGCCCGAAAAGGAGCAGGTACTACCTATAACAAGAGCCACAAGGAGGTGAGGGGCTAGATCAGACTGAGAGAGAAATGAAAGGAAGACGTAGTCCGAGGGGCAGCAGGGCACCAGCTCACTTGGGACCCTGCAGTCCATAGTAATGGACTTGGGGGCTGAGACTCAGTGGTAGAATACTTGCCTAGCATGTGTGAACCACTGGGTTCGATTCTCAGCACCACAAATAAGTAAATGAATACAATAAAAGTCTATCAACATCTAAAAATTATTTTTAAAAGAATAATGGACTTGACTTTCACTCTGAGTCAAAGGGACAGCTGCTGGAGGGATTGAACAGAGTACTGGTACGACATTGTACATTTTAACAGAGTCACTCCAAGTGCTATTTTGAGAGGTCCAAAAGGAACCAATAATAGCAAGAGAAAAACATGAGAGAGAGGATGGGGACTTAGACCTGGTGGGAAGCAGGTGGTCAGATGCTGGATATGGGGGGACCAGCCTAGGATTTGTTCCATACACAATGTGGAATGTAGGAAAAAAGAAAAGGAACGCCTGCAACATGTTTTTGAATGTTTATTTGTTTTATTAAAAGTGTTTAAGCATAGGAAAAGGTGTCATCCAGGGAATGACATTTTTTCCCCACTATCATCCCAGGTTTTCTTTGTCTGGAAGTGTTCAGAATAGAAAGTTAGGGGGAAAGTCTGTAATAAACACTTCTTAAGCAGAAGCTCAGTCACCTGCATTTTAATTTGCGATGGTATGAGGTTTTTTTTGTTTGTTTTGTTTTGTTTTGTTTTTTGATGTGATAGATTCTCAACAAATATATTCTAGGCAAACTGAACAAGGATCAACTGTATTCTACCTACATCTCTGCTTCCTCATTGATTTACAGAACGAGAGTCTCCTGCAAATTCTCTAGAAAATGCAACTCACTAAAGCGTTCTAGATCAAAGAGGCTCAGGAAGATGTATTTCAAGTTTCTGACATAAAATATAAAAGTTTTCAGATAAACCCTGGTAAGTTTCTAATCATTATAAGTTTATTTAAGTAACTCTCATTAAAAGCTGTCTTTAAAAACTAATTCTAAAAATTTAAGGAAATCTTTAGAAATGAATATTCTTTCAAATGCATGTAAGTATTTCTGATGAAATGATTTCAAAAGGAATGTGGATGGAAGAACTGGGTAGAATGTAGATCAGAAGATCAGGATTCCAAACATACCAAACCATGTACAAAATACTAGGCAACCATGAACTCTGACCAATAAAATTTAAGTTGATATCAAAAGTTCATATCTACTTAAGAAGAAAACCCTCCAAAGTTTGTTATTTTATTTAAGACTTTCCTTCATAACTAGCTTATACAGGGACCATGTGAAGAAATACATCATTATAATGTGCAATACAGGAAAATAACCAACTTACTTTGTGGTTTCCCTCTGGCCAAGCATCAGAACAGTGTGGGGCCTTCAGAGCTGTAGCCAGGCTAAAGGAAGGGATACCTGCTGGCTCCGGGAGATTGGGCTTGGTAACAGAGCTGGCTCTGACAGTATGCGGCTTTGATTCTTCCTCCTCTGCCCCCAAAGAGGGAAAATAAAAGTTCTTAGAAAATAAATCCTGAATTTAATTCTAATAAGGAGAACCTCTGGGTTTCAAAATTATTCTATTTTCCTGAGGAGAAAGTGGAGGACTTCCCCAGAGTTCCAGCCAGCTACACCTCTAGTCACACCAGATAAAGGGATTTCATGTGCATTTCTTTCTTTTTTTTAAATTTTTTTTGGTAGGTGGACACATACCTTTATTTAATTTATTTATATGTGGTACTGATGATCAAACCCAGTGCCTCACACATGCTAGGCAAGTGCTCTACCACTGAGCCACAACCCCAGCCCCTAATGTGCATTTCTTTTGAAGAGACTGAACAAAAACTCAACAACCAAGACAACACTTGTTCTCATCCACTTTCCCTCTATTATGGATGGGAAAGTAATCTGCCTAAGAGGAAAGCTTCCTTTCCTTTATTGATCACAGTTCCTTCCCTTTTATATGTACTATGTAGCTTTCTGCTAAACATCAAGGTCCTTCGTGTTTAGAAAAATGCCAATTAATCCAGGATTTAAGGTTGAAGACATAGAAAGAGCCAAGGAATTATGTCAAAGCATTATCGAAACCTTTTTGCCCATATCATTGTTAGCTATGAATTAAATACATAGCTCCAGTCAACTATGAATCATAGGTCATATCAAATGCTCTTATGATTGTCAGAGGTCAAAAGTCATGTGAAAGAGGTATCAGATGTATAGTAGCTACAAATTATTATGTATCTTCTCATCTACCACCATAGAGGTGGTTGAGAAATGTGTGCTGCTAGAAAGGGAGCTTCATCTTTGAACAATGAGGGACTCTTTGACATACAGTAGAGATAAAAAGGTAGCAGGTTTGGTGAGGACAGATGCCAGACATCCCATTTGAGGGTTGAGGACCTGAGTAGGAGCCGACTTCCCACAGGGACGACCCCTTGTGAGAGAGTGCTCATTCAGGAACTGTAAATAAGGCAGCAAAAACTGATAAGGAAACTGGGGCTCATGGAGGACTTTAGATGAAGTGTTTATGTTTACTGACTTTTTTTTTTTAATTGACTCCTTTCTTAGTCAAGATAATCAGTTGACTTGGAAGTTTTGATTGGTTCCAATTTCATGGATGACAAATGAAGAAATTTTTAAGTTCTTTCCTCCATAGGCATTGCCAACAATGGATTTCCAAAAAGTCATTTCAATTGTTTTACACTCAAAAAAATATTATTTTTTTTTCCTTCAACAAATGCTCATTGAGTACTAAAGATTTTATGTCAGGACCCAGGGCTTCATCAATCAATGAGAGGCAAAAAAAAAAAAAAAAAATGTCTGTTCTCATACAGGTTATACTCTAGTTGCTGAGACAGAATGAGAAAGACTATAAACTATATAGTATGTAAATCCTAAAAAGGAAAACTGAAGCAGGGAAGAATGAAGAAAAGTGCTGGAGGACGAGGACTCTTGTTTAACATGAAATTTGAAGACAGGAATCTAACAAAGACCTTACCAGATTTGAGTAAAGGGGTGAAGGAAGTGAGGATGTGAGCTATTTAGGCATCGAGATAAAGAGCATTCCAGAGGGAGCAGCTAATATAAAGACCTGGAGAACCAGCATGGCTGGCATATCTGAGCACCTGCATGGCAACTGAGCAGCTGGAGTGGCATGAGTGGAAACCATGAGGTCAAAAAGATAGTGGGGTAGGCTTGGAGATTCAGCTACTGGTCTGTCTTCCTCCACTCAGAGAACTTCACAATGGGCCAGTACTGCCCTGTACTGGCACATACATACCAAGTTCCTTAGACCTTACTAGACCTTAGGCCTTTGGGTGGCCCACCAGATGGACAATTCCTCATTTCCTTGACTATCTATCCCCTCTTAACCTCACATGCCCTTCATTCCCACTCACCTCCTGCTGATACCAACTGCTCCTCACTATGCCTCTTCTTGTGTCTTACACAAAACACTTATCACAATGTCATTATAAACTTTTTTGAGTGTTCATATATGACATTTTATATTTTAAAATCCTTTCCAATGAATTAGAGAATTATGAAAGAATTTACTAAATATTTGTTGAATGAATGAAAAAGGAGACAATTTAAGGTAAAACAATATTTATCTCTGATTACAAATATGTGATAATTCTGGTGAAACTTCTAAAACTACTTCTACGTTACAAATGAATAGAAGTGATCATCTGACGTATGTTTATAGTGTTCCTTATGCCAATTTCTCAGTCCTGCTAATTGGCTCAGGACTAATCATGACCTGCAAAGTGAAGCCAGAAGTAATGAAGAGAATTCAAGATACTAAAACAACCAGGAAAAGTTTTATCAAGACAAGTGGAAGCAGCTGTACATGGTGTTTGTATGTCTACGGACTGGGCAAACCACTAGGATGGAATGCAGTATTCCCACCATAAAAAGACAGCATGAGTTTCTGCTCTGACTAGTTACACAGCTTCAGATTGAACCCCAGCTCAGATCATCTGTTCTCTATGTTTAACTTCAAGGAGACTCTCAAGATGAATTGTTTTCTTTTATTTTTTATTGGTGCATCATCGTTGTACATAATGATGGGGTTTGTTGTTACATATTAGTACATGCACACAATATAACAATATAATTGGACTGATATCTCTCTTTAGCACTTACCCCTCCCTCCACTCCTCTCACCCTCTGGTCCCCTTCCTCTATTCTACTGATCTCCCTTTACTTTTCATGTGATCATCCCCCATCTGTCATTTCCCTTTTTCTCTCTACTCTCCAAATATGAGAGAAAACAAGCAACCCTCGATCTTCTGACTTTTGGCTGGTTTCACTTAACAAAAAGTCTCAAGTTCCATTCATTTTCCTGCAAATTACATAATTTCACTTTTTATGGCAGAATAAACTCCTTTGTGTACATATACCACATTTTTTCCTTATTCATTCACTTGTTAATGGACACCTAGGTTAGTTGCCTAGTTTGGCTATTGTAAATTGTACTGCTATAAACATGTAGATGAATATATTACTACAGTATGATGACTTTGATTCTTTAGGTTAAATAACAAGCAGTGGTACAGCTGGGTCATATGTTGGTTCCATGCCTAGTCTTTTGAGAAACCTTCATACTGATTTCCATAGTGGTTGTACTAATCTACAATCCCACTAACAGTACAAAAATGTTTCTTTTTTGCTACATCCTCTCCAGCATTCATTATTGTTTGTATTCTTGATAATGGCCATTCTGATTGATATAAGATGAAATCTCAGTGTACTTTTGATTTGCATTTCCCTAATAGCTATTCAGATTGAACGTTTTTAATATACTTGTTGGTCATTTATATTTCTTCTTTTGAGAAGTATCTGTTTAATTCATTTGCCCTTTTATTAATTGGGTTATTTGGTTTTAAGATTTTAAGTTTTTTTAAAATTCTTTATATATGTTAGATAATAATTCTCTGTCAGAGGTGTAACTAGTAAAGATTTTTTTCCCCATTCTGTAGGTTATCTCTTCACATTCCTAACTGTTCGTTTGTTGTGCAGATGCCTTTTAATTTGATGCCATCCCATTTATCAACTCTTGGCATTTTTTCCTGAACATTAGGGGTTCCTTAGAGGAGAGAGTCATTTCCTGTGCCTATCTGCCTGAGTGATGACTCTACATTTTCTTCTAGGAGTTGTATAGTTTCTGATCTAAATTTAGTTCTTTGAGTTGATTTCTATGCAGGGTAAGAGATAAGGGTCTAGTTTCATTCTTCTACATATGGATAACCAGTTTTCTAACACCATTTGTTGAAGAGGCTGTGTTTTCTTTAATGTACATTTTTGACACTTTTGACAAACCGGATGACTATAGAGGTGTTGTTCTGTCTCTGTGTCTTCTATTCTATACCATTGTCTATGTGACTGTTTTTATGCCAGTATCATACAGTTTTTGTTACAATATATTTGTAGTATAAGTTGAAGTCAGGTATTGTGATTCCTCCAGTATTTCCTTTTTTAATTTGTTCTTTGTAGATATACATGAAGTAGAGTAGAATGAATCAGACATAACTTTCCTATTCAGTATTTCCATTTTGGCTTAGAAATGCTTTGTCTATTCTGAGTCTTTTATTTTTCCAAACAATTTTAGGACTGTTTTTTCTAGTTCTATGAAGAGTTTCATTAGTATTTTTATGGGGACTGAATTGAATTTGTATATTGTTTTTGGTAGTATGGCTATTTGAACAATATTAATTCTGCCCGTACACGAGCATAGGAGGTCTTTGCATCTTCTTGTGTCTTCTTCAATTTCTTCAATGTTCTGTAGTTTCCATTGTAGTGTTCCTTCGCTTCCTTGGTTAGATTTATTCCTTTTGGTTTTGTTTTTGCTTTTGTTGTTGCTGTTTTTGAGGCTACTGTGAATGGGATTATTCTCCTATTTTCTTTCTCAGAAGATTAATTTTTGGTATATAGGAAATATATTGATTTTTGTATGTTGATTTTGTAACCTGATACTTTTCTGAATTTGTTTATTGGCTTTACCAGTCTTTTGATGGAGTTTTATGGATCTTCTAAGTATAGGATCGTATGATCTGCAAAAGTTATAACTTGACTTCTTCCTTTCCTATTTTTCTTCCTTTTATTTCCTTTTCTTACCTAATTGCTCTGACTAGAATTTCTAGCACTATATTAAATAATATTGGTGACAGTGGACATCCTTGTCTTGTTTCAGATTTTAAAGGAAATGCTTCCAGTTTTTCCCCATTTACTATAAGGTTGGCTTTGGGTTTTTCACATATAGTGTTTATGATATTCATGTAAGTTCCTTACATCCTTAGTTTCTTCAGTATTTTTACAATGACTAGGTACCAGATTTTGTCAAAGGCTTTCTCTATCTGTTGAGAGTACTAAGTGATTTTTGTCCTTCATTCTATTTATGTGATGAATTGTACTTATTGATTGATATATTTTTAAACCATCCTTATATTTCTGGGATAAAATCAACTTCTTAATATGTTGTTGAATATGATTCACTAATATTTTATTAAGGATTTTTACATCTAAGTTTATCAAGGTTATTGGTCTATGGTTTTCTTTCCTTGGTGTGTCCTTTTCTGGTTTGGTATGAGTTTGATACTGGCTTCATTGAGTGAATTTGGAAGTGCTCCATCCCTTTCTATTTCATGAAATAATTTAAAGAACAATGACATAAATTCTTTAAAGGCCTGGTAGAGTTCAACAGAGAGTCCATCTGGTCCTGAACTTTTCCTTGTTGTAAGGTTTTTTATTACTGCTTCTATCTCATTACTAGCTATTGGTCTGTTTAGATTTTCTATGTCCTCTTGATTCAATTTGGGCATGTCATATGCACCCAGAAATATATTCATTTCTTCTAAGTTTTCCAATTTATTGAAGTTTAAGTTTTGAAAATAGTCTCTAATGATCTACTGGATTTCTGTGATGTATGTATATTTCTCCTTTTTCTTTCTAATTTTATTAATTTGGGTTTTCTCTTCCTTTTTTAGTTTGGTCAAGGGATTATAAATCATGTTTATCTTTTAAGAGAACTAACTCTTCATTTCATTGATCCTTTGTATTTTTTTTTAATTCTAAATTTTATTGATGTTGGCTCTGCTCTTAATTATTTCCTTCCTTTTACTGGTTTTATAATTGATCTGTTCTTTTTCAGGGACCTTGAAATGCATCATTAGGTTGTTTATTTGGAATCTTTCTGATTTTCTTATGTAGGTATGCATAGCTATAAACTTTCCTCTTATAACTGCCTTCATAATGCCTCAGACAATCTGGAAAATTGTATCACTATACTCATCTGAGTCTAAGAATTTTTAAATATCTCCCCTGATTTTTTTCTATTGCTCATTCATCATTCAGAATGTATTATTCAATCTCCATGTGTTTATGTAGTTTCTGTAGGGTTTTTGGTGTTTATTTCTTATTTTGTTCCATTATTATTTGATAATATGCAAGGAATATGTCAATTTGGTTGTATTTGCTAAGGGTTGCCTTGTGTCCTAGAATATGGTCTATTTTGGAGGATGTTCCATGAACCACTGAGAAGAAAGTGTATTCAGCTGTTGTTGGATGAAATGTTCTGTAGATGTCTGTTAAATCCATTTGATTTATATATATTTTTTTTATATTTTTCAGATCCAAATAGTCTTTACTGAGTTTATGTCTCTGGATGACCTATCTAATGGTGAGAAAGGTATGTTGAAGTCACCCAGTATTAGTGTACTGGGTTGTATTGGGTCTTTTTGAGTAGTGTCTCTTTTTTGTAACTAGTTGCACCCATGTTTGGGGCATAAATATTTGTTATTGCTATATCTTCTTGTTGGATTATTCCCTTTACCAGTATGAAATGACCTTCTTTGTCTCTTCTGATTAATTTTGACTTAAAGTTTGCTTCATTGGGTATGAGAATAACTACCCCTGCTTGTTTGGGGGCTCCTTTTCCATCCTCTCTTTCAGCCTGTGTCTGTCTTTACCTGTAAAGTGAGTCTCTTACAAACAACATATAGTTAGGTCTCATTTTTTAATCCATTCCACCAGTCTAAGTCTTTTCATTAGAGAGTTGAGGCTATTTACATTCAATGTAATTGTAGACAGGTATTTATTAATTCCTTCCATTTTGGCTTATTGGTAATGTTTACTTTGGTCCTGTTTCTCATTTCCGTAGCTACTCTTCAAGTTAGATTTGTTCATTTGTGAACTCTGAGGTTTATCTTTTATTTCTCCTTTCTTTAAGTAATTTCCATAGTAACAGCTTCGTATTATAAATTCTTTCAGTTTCCACTTAAGAGGTTTTTATTTCTTGAAAGGTTTTGATTTTGAAGGATAGCTTTGATGGATAAAGTAATCTTGGTTATTTTCTTTCTGGGCTTTGAACACATCATTCCAAGCCCTCCTGGCTGAGAAATCAGAAGTAACTGTGCCTGACTTACCTCTAAATGTGACCTGATGTTTTTCTCTTGAGGTTTTTAAAATACTATCCTTGTTCTGTATGTTAGGCATTTTAATTATAACTTTTGATCTTATCTATTTGGGATTCTGAGTGTGTCCTCTCTTTGGATATCCATCTTAATATCAATGTTTGGAAATTTTTCTGTTATTATTTCCCTGAAAAGTTTATTCATTTCATTAACTTGCTTCTCACAATTTGCCTCAATTCCAATTATTCTTAAATTTCATATCTTAATGTTGTCCCAGAGTTCTTGTATATTCTGATCTTAGTTATTTAGTTTCTTTTCTTTAATACTGTCTGAATGGTCACGGGTAGCCAATTTGTCTTCCAGCTCTGAGATTCTGTGTTCAGCATGGTCTACTCTATTAGAGAATTTTTCAACTGAATATTTTATTTGATTTATTGTGTCTTTCATGTCTAAGATTTCTGTTTGGTATTTTTTCACAATCTCTATCTTCTTACTGAATTTCTAATTCATATCCTAAACAACTTCCTGGATTCCATTCAGTTGTTGTTCTGTGTTCTCTTGGAATTCATTGCACATTTTAAATCATTATTTTGAATTCTTCATCTGGTATTTCATCCACTTCAGCATCTTTGGGGTCAGTTACTGGTGAATTAGAAGGTGTCATGTTACCTTGTTTTTTAATATTTCTTGTATTCCTATGTTGGGTTTTATGCATTAGTTGGGATGGATTCCTCTTTCATTCTTATGTGTTGGCCTTTTAAGAGCACAACCTTCTCTTACCAAAGTGTCTAGAGTGATCTAGATTGAGACCCCCTTAGAGGTATGAACAATCTTTGTCTTAATTCTGTCTGTTTTTGCTGTAGCAAAACCCTAGCTATTCCTACTTGGGGCTTAGTCATTGGTTTGGATTTTTGTCTCTTCTATACTTTGTATTAAAGTATAGCTGAAGTTTGAATGTTGTCATTTTGTGTGTGGAGCAAGGTGTGCTGTCTTTTGGGTGAGTTTAGTTCAGTAGCAGAGTCTCTACCCTGTGAACTTATAGTGTCCCCGTAGGACCCCAGCACCTCACAGGACAGGGAGAAACAAACAATAGTAACAACCAATGCAAACAATATAAAGCATTAAAATAAATATCCAGTTCCTACTATGACATCTGGAACATTAATTACCACAAAAAACAGGAATGTTGGGGTCAGCAACTGTCATGATAAAAAGCAACAAATAACATGAACTAGACCTGACTTTAAAGAAAACAGTGTTGACTATGTCTCCCACAGCAGTAATAATTGCAACAAGATGAATGGTGTGGGCAGGAGTTAGATAAATCAATTAGTTCTGAAAGATAGTAAAAATACATTGAAGAGAAAGGAAAATGTGATAGGAAGAGAGTTTATCATGTTTAAAAAGTGAACAGAGAGAATGCAGAAGAGATGTAGCAGTTGATATAAGAAAGGGGGAGAAAAAGTAGAAAAAACAAAGTAAAGAGAGAAAAAGAACAAGAGAATTCAGCTGTGAGCAGAATAGAGAAAAAGAAAAACAAGAAACAAATAAACAAAAACAAAACTAAACTAAAGAAACCAAAAACCCTAACTAACCCTCAAAAGATAATGCAAGGAAAAATAACTATAATTTTAAAATGCTAAAAATGAGAAAAAATAAAAAATAAACACATATTTATGTATGTTCATAAACAAATCAGCACAAGAACACCAAAACACATACACACACACACACACACACACACTAAAACTAAAACAAAAAATAGCAAAATATTATTAATAAAAAATGAAGGAATTCTCTCCATTGAGGTGGTCAAAATAGTCATCAAGAATGAATGTTTACTGTCTATGCCCAACTCTGCTTCTTTCTATTTCTTCATGTGCTATGTAAAGAGAGAAAGAGAGACCAAAGGCTGGAGTTTATTAACACCTTCCTCTTCTTTTGTTGTTTACAAAACCACCAATTGCAGTGGCCTAACAGTGAAGTTGGTTGAAATAGCTCTCAGTTTCCTTTCTCACCAGTATAAGATAGGATGGAGAGGGAAGTACCGCCAATTAAACTTTTATCGGCACAAACCAGATTGAGGCGTTCCTGGATTGGGGTGGGAAGTGCTGTAGAGTTCTGAGGGTGTTACAGCAGCTGGGGCTGAGGTCTAATCAGGCCCTAGGGGCTTTATTGGGTGGTGTGTGCTCTGGAAAGATTAGATCAACACACTCCTAGAGCCCCAGCAGTTGCCTGACCTCTGTTGGGAGTCTAGATATTGTGAGTCTCCCAGGAATTCTATTCATGGGCCAGGAGCACTAATCCTACACACGTGCTGCTACCCAGGACCACAGCCTTCCCAGGTTCAGTCCCTGAATGTATGTTAAATCATTCTTTTCAATTCTTTATCTGGTATTTCATCCACTTCAGCATCTCTGGAGTCAGTCCCTGAATGTGCTTGTTCAGATTCCTGGCCCACTTTAGCTGGTTATGTGAGCCTCCAGGCTCAAACAAGAAGCAAGTTGCGCTCCCCTTCACTTTTCTGATTTGAATCCCCTTGGGTACAATCTTCCCTATGACTGTTTCACTCATGTTTTGCTAGGTCCATACTAGGTACCCATAGGTGCTTGCCAGGACAGTGTTTACTCAGATATCCTGGCTCCCACAGCAGCAGCGGCTGCAGCATGGCCTCTTCAAGATGGCTCCACCTCAGCTCTCCAAGGCCAGATGGGAAATAGCATTTTCAAACATCAGTTCACAGTGCTGCCTCTGGATTAGCTAAGTTCAGGCTGCTTTTGCATCTCAGGTTTTTCTGTACCACGTGTTCATCGTGTTTCTCTCTGTGTATTACCTCTTCTCTCTGTGGTGAACCAGTGCCACTGCTGCTGCCACAACCAGCTTGGCTCCAGTGTGTTCTTTCTTAGTTCAACGCACTGAAATTTCTGAGTCTCTAACACACTCTAATTGTCCAATATTGAATTTTAGTGAAATCCCTCTTTCATCTATATAACTACAAAGCAGTATTCCCGCTGTTGGAATCCCAAGCCACAGACCAACTAGGAATGCATCCTTCCTCTAATGCACCATCTTGAATCTCCATTTCTAGATGAGCTTTAGCAAGAAATGCCAAATACAGTTGGGTCACATTTGCAGTTTGGCTAGACTTTGTGATTAGCTATCCATTGATTAAAAAAACAAAACACATTTCCTGAAATCTTTAATTTCAAAAATTATAAATCTTTTTAAATGCATGCATTTTCTCTATTTTAATATTTCTGTTTTATTCAATCCTCAGTGCTTTTTATCTCTTTATCATTCAAATGTTTTGCTTTCTTGATTTTCCCCTTAGTTAAACCAATCAATTGATTCATCTTTTTAATTCTGATTTAGTAGGTCTGGGGGCCTGATTATTTACATGTTAGCCAGTTGCCAAGTGATGCTGCTGCTGGTTTGGAGACCACACCTTGAGATCACTGCTCTTGACCTTGTCTACACAATAGAATTACCCTGGGATGTTTTCAAAAGGACTCATGCCTGAAAACATCACCCTCACTCCTTCAACTACTTGCGAGAGTCTCAGGCATGCAGCCCCAGATGCTTCTAGTGTTTAGTCAAGGTTTAGAGTGTCTGCTTTAAGAATCTGGAATTTTTAGACCTTGAAATTCAACAGAACCTTCATCTTCTTCAGTCCTATATGCAGAATTCAGGTGAAATGATTTTAATAAAGTTCAAAATGCATACTGTCTTTCATACCTAGTTTCAGGAAGGCTAGATCAGTTTTAACTACAGGTCTCTTCTTGTACTTTCTGTGAACCACAAGAATTAGGCAACAAAATCCATTATCCTAACATTTTGCTGCCAAGTCTTGGAAAGTCCTAGCTGGTGGTATGAACATCTTGAGTCCAAAAGATGATAAAGGTAATGATTTAACCAAATGCTTTGTTACTATGTTTTTAAAAATGGCCAGCTTCCAAGTTGTGAATAGCTTGGTTTCCTATCCCCCAACACACCTCCACTTACCCAGTTTCACATTCTAAAGTTTATTTGCAATATTCTGCTATGGGATACAATTCTGTGTTGCTTAGGATTCTGGTTTCAAATTACAAGAATACAACTTTCACCAAGTTGAGCCTAAAAGGGAAAATTATTATAAGGATAAAAGAGTGTGTCAACTAGTTAGCAACTATTGATTTCATAACCAAGTTCATAACCACCTAGGAAAGAAGGGTATGCTGTAAATTGGAATTATAAAGCTATTAAAATAGTTTCAAGCACTTTTAAGTAAGCCTTGGAAATATTACACATTACATACATACATATACATACACACATATATGCACACACATATATACACTACCTGTATGGTATTATATACATAATGGACTATATGATTTCAATTATTAAAGTATAATACTAAAATACTTTTTGTGTTATTTTTTCCCAAGGAATAAAGTTAAAGTTTGATATGAATGACCAAGAAACTCTACCTGAATTGACTAAAGACTGGACCAAAGAGCATGTTAAAAAATGGGTAACCAAAGATCTTAAAATTGATGAGAAATATGGGCAAATTCTTCTCAGTGAAGAAGTGACTGGATTAGTTCTGCAGGAACTAACTGAAAAGGATCTTAAAGAAATGGGACTGCCACGGGGTCCAGCACTTCTGATAAAACGTGCATATAACAAATTGATTAATAGTTGCCCTAAAAATGACAATCAAGATTCAGGACAATTAGATCATATAACACCCTCCAAAAAAGAACAACAAAAAAAGCCAAAAGAGACCAAAAAGGAGAAGGAAAAAATGTCACCCAGTATTGATCATGATCTCAGAGAGATCAGGGATACCACAGATCTAGAATCCATTCGTATGAAAGAAAGTGCATTAAGTGAAAGAGCAAACACTAAAGACAACAAAAAGAATGAACTAAAGACTGAACAATTGACTTGCATGCCATATCCTTTTGATAACTTCTGTGACAGCAGACGCTACATAGAACATTATATTCTACAACCTGAAACAGGACCACTGAATCTCATTGACCCGATACATGAGTTCGAAGCTCTCACCAACACAGACACAGCCACCGAAGAGGACATTAAAATGAAATTTAGCAATGAAGTCTTCCGATTTGCGTCTGCTTGTATGAATTCACGCACCAATGGTACTATCCATTTTGGAGTCAAGGACAAACCCCATGGAGAAATCATTGGTGTGAAAGTCACCCGTAAGGATGTCTTCATTAACCATTTCAATCTAATGATCAAAAAGTATTTTGAAGAAAGTGAGATCAATGAAGCTAGGAAGTGTATTCGGGAGCCAAGGTTTGTGGAAGTCCTCCTGCAGAACAATACATCATCTGACAGATTTGTCATTGAAGTCGATGTTATTCCCAAACACTCTATATGTAAAGAAAAGTATTTCTATATTAAGATGCAAAGTCGTTCAGATAAAACATGGAAACAAAACCAAGATCATTCACTATTCATTAGAGAAGGAGCCAGCACTAGGGATATCTTGGCCAACCACAAGCAACGAGATATAGATTTCAAAATTTTTTTACAGAATTTAAAGTCCTTGGTAGCATCCAGAAAAGAAGCTGAGGAAGAACATGGACTGAAGGTGACTAAGAAGGAGAGTGAAGGATTAAAACTGGTTAAGCTTCTCATTGGAAACCGAGAATCATTGGATAATTCCTATTACAACTGGTATATTCTTGTAACAAATAAATGCCACCCAAATCAAACAAAGCACTTAGATTTTCTAAAGGAAATCAAGTGGTTTGCTGTGTTGGAATTTGATCCTGAATCTGTGATCAATGGAGTGGTCAAAGTTTACAAAGAAAGTCGAGTAGCAAATCTTCACTTTCCAAGTCAGTATGAAGAAAAAACATCTACTGTGATGGAGAAGATTTCTAGTCTGAATCTTTACGAGCAGCCCAGCTGGATCTTCTGCAATGGCAGATCAGACCTGCAAAATGAGACATATAAACCTCTGGAACCACATTTATGGCAGAGAGATAGAGCTTCTGAAGTCAGAAAACTGATTTTATTTCTCACAGATGAAAATATAATGACAAGAGGGAAATTTTTGGTGGTATTTCTCTTACTCTCTTCAGTAGAAAGTCCAGGAGATCCCTTGATGGAAACTTTCTGTGCCTTCTATCAAGCTCTCAAAGGAATGGAAAATATATTGTGTATCTGTGTAAACTCACAGATTTATCAACGATGGAAAGATCTACTACAGACAAGATTGACAATCTCAGATGAGTTAGCAAACCATAGTATTTCCACTTTAAATATAGAACTGGTAAACAGTACTATCCTTAAACTAAAATCAGTGATTCAGTCATCAAAAAGGTTTTTGCCCGCCAGTGGAGGTTCCTCAGTTATCCTGGAGAAAAAGGATGAGGATACCTTAACCGCACTGGAAATTCTCTGTGAAAATGAGTGTAAAGACACAGACATAGAGAAAGATAAGTCTAAATTCCTCGAATTTAAGAAGTCAAAAGAAGAGCATTTTTATCGCGGTGGCAAAGTATCCTGGTGGAACTTCTATTTTTCTTCTGAAAACTATTCTTCAGCTTTTGTGAAACGGGACAGATATGAAGATCTTAAACATATAATAAAAGAGTGTGCAGATTGTCCTAAACCAGTATTTGTAAAAATTATCAACCTTTATCACCATCCAGGCTGTGGAGGTACTACATTGGCTATGCATGTTCTCTGGGACCTAAAGAAGAAGTTCAGATGTGCTGTGTTAAAAAACAAAGCAACTGATTTTGCAGAAGTTGGAGAACAAGTAAGCAAACTGATTACTTACAAGGCAAACAGCCACCAAGATTACATTCCTGTGCTTCTCTTCGTGGATGATTTTGAAGAGCAGGAGAATATCTACATTCTGCAGAATTTCATCCATTCCATTTTAGGAGAAAAGAGCTTGCGATATGAAAAGACATTGGTAATTATCTTAAACTGCATGAGATCCAAGAATCCAGAAGAAAGTGCAAAACTAGCAAATAGTATCTCCCTGAAATCCCAACTTTCTTCCAAAGAACAACGAGCTTTTGAGATCAAACTGGAGGAAATTGAAAAGCAGCACAAGAACTGTGAAAATTTTTATTCCTTCATGATCATGAAAGGCAATTTTAATGAAGCATATGTAGAAAATGTAGTAAGGAATATCCTTAAAGAACAGAACATTGACTGCAAGGAAGCACAACTCGTTTCCTTCCTAGCTTTACTCAACAGTTACGTTACTGATTCTACAATTTCATTGTCACAGTGTGAAATGTTCTTGGGGATTACATACATTAGTACCCGCTGGAAACCTGAAAGCCTAGAAGACAAGATGGGAACCTATTCTACACTCCTAATAAGTACAGAAGTTGCAGATTACGGGAGATACACAGGGGTGCGTATCATTCACCCTCTGATTGCCATTTACTGCCTAAAGGAACTGGAAAAGAGCTATCACCTAGATAAATGTCAAATTGCCTTGAATATATTAAATGAGAATTTATTCTATGATTCTGGAATAGGAAAAGACAAATTTCAGCATGATGTGCAAACTCTCCTGCTTACAAGGCAGCGTAAGGAGTATGGAGATGAAACAGACACTTTGTTTTCCCCATTAATCGAGGTTTTGCAGAATAAAGAAATTGAAAGTGTCTTGACTGCAGGAAGTATTCGATTCCCACAAAATGCATTCATTTGTCAGGCCTTAGCAAGGTATTTCTACATTAAAGAGAAGAACTTTAACACTGCTCTGGACTGGGCAAATTTGGCTAAAAGGAGAGCACCTAAAAATTCTTATATCTCAGATACACTTGGTCAGGTCTACAAAAATGAGATCAAATGGTGGTTGGATGAACACAAAAACTGTACAAACATAACTATCAATGATCTAACACATTTCTTAGATGCTTCTGAAAAAGCCTCAAGAGCATTCAAAGAATCCCAACAGCAAACTGATAGTAAAGAATATGAAACTGAAGCTTGGTCAGCACAGAAGTCCCAAAGAAGGTATGATATATATAATACAGCTGGATTCTTGGGTGAAATAGAAGTCGGTCTTTACACTATCCAGATTCTTCAGCTCACTCCCTTTTTCCACCGAGACAATGAATTCTCCCAAAAATTTATGATCCGTTTTTTATCTGGAAAGGAGAGCATTCCTCCTGATCCAAAAAATGAATATTATTTGGCTCTGAGTAAGTTCACATCTCACCTACAAAATTTACAATCAGATTTGAAAAGGTGCTTGGATTTTTTTATCGATTACCTGGTTCTCCTGAAAACAAGGAACACCCAAAAAGAAATGGCAGAATTCATACTAAGCAAGAAAGTCTTTCGCTGTTTCAGGAAATACAAAGAACTTTTCTGCCAATTGGATTCAAGTCCATTAGAAGGCAAAGAGAGTCACTTACTCCAGGAAGAGAATTGCAGGAAAAGTCTAGAAGCTTTGAGAGCAGATAGGTTTTCTGGACTCCTGGAATATCTTTATCCAAACCACAAAGAGGCTGCAACCATCATAGAAAGTGTAGTTGATCAGTACACCATCCTATTGCGGCAAAACCCAAATAAACGGCTGATGAAGGAGAAACAAAATTTCATTTTGGCCAACATCATTCTCAGTTGCCTAAAACCCAATTCCACGTTCATCCAACCACTACCCCGGCTAAAAAAACAGCTCCGAGAAATCTTGCAAAATGTAGGCCCAAGTCATCAGTATCCTGATCCTTATTTCTTGGCCTGCCTCCTGTTCTGGCCAGAAACTGAAGAACTAGATCAAGATTCCAAACAAATGGAAAAGTATGTTTCCTCCTTAACTAGATCTTTTAGGGGACAGTACAAACGCATGTGCAGGTCCAAGCAGGCAAGCACACTTTTTTATCTGGGGAAGAGGAAGGGTATCAACAGTATTGTTCACAAGGCTGAAATAGAGAAGCACTTCAGTGATGAACAAAATATAAATTCCCTCTGGCACAGTGGAGTTGTGTGGGAAAAACCAGAAGTCAAAGATCTCCTGCGTCAGCTGATTGGTCAGGCTGAAGGCAAGTTAATCTCTATAGAATATGGAACAGAGGAAAAAATAAAAATACCAGTGACATCTGTGTATTCAGGTCCACTCAGAAGTGGCAGGAATATAGAAAGAGTGTCCTTCTACCTAGGATTTTCCATTGAAGGCCCTATGGCATATAATATAAAGGTGATTTAAAAATGTATTAGTTCAAATACGTGTATTCATATCTGTCCAAGATTGTGTTCCCTCTCCCAATTACCATGGCAGTTTCATGATATTGTTGGCTTAGTTCTAATCTCATATTTTGCTTTTGTCTCTCTGAATGAATTATAAGCCTTTCTAGAACATGCAATGTGTTTACACCACAGAGCTCAATACACAGCCTAGTCAATTACTTAATATTTTATGTATGTTCTCTTCAAGCTACCATATTTAATTAGGAAGTTTCAAATGGTATCCACTGATCAGATCATAATTGTTTATAGGTCAATAAAAAATCTGTTTTAAATTCAATCATTTTTCAGAAATTTCTGAATTATTTCCTCACTGTGAAAGCAGAGATGAATGTGAAACAAAACTCTTCCCATGTGTATCAACCTCAGACCCAGAGAACCAGTCCAGAGTTCCACTCACCTCATTTTGGTATCAGTAAAAACTCATGTGGAAGGTAAATATTTTGTTGTGCATCCTCCATGTTACTCCTTCCCAACACACACACACACACACACACACACACACACACAAACTGCTTGTACCCATTGCCCTCTCCCAACTCATAGCTTCAGGAGGGAAAGAGAGTAAAACAACAAAGTAGTCACAAGCTATAAGTTAATTCTCCTGCCTCATTTAGAGGTGAATCTGTTCCTTGGTCATTCTTGTCTCCAGTGAACATAGCCTTATCTCCACCTGGTTTTTAGAACCCATGTCCCCCATTACTTTTTCCATTCACTATATTTCATTCCCTTTACTCTTCAACCTGTGCTGGATGCATGCTCTTCTCTCTTTAAGGTTCCCTATTTTCATGTGACATTCTCCATATGGTTATTTTGACTTATCCTTCACAAATGAGTTCAACGATCACTTCCACCAGGAAGTCTTTCCTGGCCACCCCAATCCCTGCCTGATTAGAGGTCTTCCTCATGGCAATACATGCTCCTCACTTCCCAGCGCCAGGAATGACATGCCAGAAGCTCATTCTCAGACCTACAGCAGCCAGAACAGCCTCAAACTGCATTCTGGAGCTAACAGATCATTTAAGTAACAAGTACATTTACTTATCCACATCTTTATATCTCCTTAAATGTAACTTAATATTCCAGACTTCAAATACAGTTCTTCTTGTCATCAAAGAGTCTATGCCCTATCACGGTTCTTTTTCTTTTTCTTTTGTTCTTTTGTGTGTGTGTGTGTGTGTGTGTGTGTGTGTGTGTGTGGTGCTGGGGATTGAACCCAGGATCTTGTGCACTTGTGCATGTGAGGTAAACATTCTATAAACTGAGCTTTATCCCCAGCCCTCTGGGCTCTTGTCATCAATATTTTTATGAATGTGGGGAATAAATGCTCACAGGGTCCACAAACACATCCCTGTTTCTGGAAACAAATCTGCTGCTAACCCTGTTCCAGACAACTCTTTCTCTCTTCTACAGTCCACCTGTGCATCTGGTAACAGACCCTCCCGAGTGGCTGCAGTGCCCAAGTATTCATAAACTTATGACCACAGGCCTATCCCTTAATTCTTCACAACTTATGACCTGATTTTTATCTGGAAAGGAGAGCATTCCTCCTGATCCAAAAAATGAATATTATTTGGCTCTGAGCAAGTTCACATCCCTCCTATAAAATTTACAATCAGATTTGAAAAGGTGCTTGGATTTTTTTTTATCGATTACCTGGTTCTCCTGAAAACAAGGAACACCCATAAAGAAATAGCAGAATTTCTACTAAGCAAGAAAGTCTTTCGCTGTTTCAGGAAATACAAAGAACTTTTCTGCCAATTGGATTCAAGTCCATTAGAAGGGAAAGAGAGTCACTTACTCCAGGAAGAGAATTGCAGGAAAAGTCTAGAAGATCAGGCTACAGTATTTAATAAGATACAGTTGAAGGATCAACATAGAGGGGGAAAGTTATAATAAAATGAGAAAAAAAAAAGTTCATGTGAGTCATAACCATTAGAGTTCACATGCCTGGCCCTCCACCAGGTTTCTCAGTGCCTCTCTCTCCTCAGCCATTTCAACAGCCATGTGGTAGAGTGGTGCTTGCTCAGTTCTCACAGATGAGACAAGACTTGAACATATATCCATGACTCAAAGTTTAGGTTGCAAACCCTTTAGGTTCCCTGAAATAATAATTACATTTTTTCCTGAAAAGAAATATAAAATGCAGAGGTTTCACCCTAACCCAATAAGAAGGTTTTACATTATTATGCAGATATTCAACTCCCCATTTCAAAGCAGTCTTTGCTTTACTCTTATTAAAGAATCAAAGAGCTCATTAAATTGCTTACTCAAAGAATAGAAGTTCATTGGATTAGACAAAGGAGAATGACAAGAAGGGAAATGGGATGTGAATAGGGAAGACAGTAGAATCAATCGAACACATCTTTCCTGGGTTCTTATATAAATACAGGACCAGAGTAACTCTACATCAATTACAACCACATGAATGGGAAGTTGTACTCCATGTATGTACAATATGTCAAAATACACTCTACTGTCATGTGTATCTAAAAAGAACAAATTTTTAAAATTCTAAAAAAAAAAATGCTTTACCCAAAATAGAGTCTTCCTTCAGAGGTAAATTTATGTTCTACCTACAGAAAAAAAAAATTTTTTTTTCAGTGCTGAGGATCAAACCCAGGGCCTTGTGCTTGCAAGGCAAGCACTCTACCTACTGAGCTATCTCCCCAGCCCCAGAAAAACTTTTATAGTAGCCTCACATTCCATTCCATCCTATTGCAAGCCATCTCTATACCGACAATATTGGGAATCTCACCTCTGCTCAGGAAAATCCATTAAAAATAAATAAATACAGCAATTTTCATCTAATTTCTTTCTCAAGGTTACTTCCTTTTTCTTTTTCCAGAGTTGCCATCAGAGAAATCTGAGAGTAAAAAAAAAATTAGTGAATTGAATAATTACTAGTTCACATACATCATTCTAGTGCTTCTTACTCCTGAGGACTCAATGCGCTCACGTTGTCTGCAGCCAGCCCTACCCCATAGGTAAATGAACAATAAGTAGTTAGGCCAACAGGTCTCAACTTTGGAAACAGAGTAAACCAAGACAGTTAGTAGGAAAAAAAAAAAAACATACTTAGAAAACAAGCCTACTTGGGGCTGGGGTTGTAGCTCAGTGGTAGAGCACTTGCTTCGCATGCATGAGGCATTGGGTTCGATCCTCAGCACCACATATATAAATAAAATAAAAGTATTTTTTAAAAAAGAAAGAAAACAAACCTACAATGCAAGCTTAATGCTGCTCAGTCAACCACCCATCTAGATTACCCAGGTTACTAAAGTAGCACTACAGTTTCCTCATTTGTAAGCTGTTTACAGTTACCTGAGGAGGATACATTTCATACAAATGAAATCATACAATATGTGGCCTTTTGTAAATGACTTCTTTCACTTTGTATGTTTTCAAGATTTACCCGTGTTGTATTGTATATCTGTATTTTATTCCTTTTTTTTTAACTTCCAAACAAAGTTCTTTTCTATAGCTACACCACATTTTGTTCATCTAGTCATGAAGGGTAATTACTTTCACCAAACACTAAATTGATATTGTTCTATTGCTCTAATATGAGTGTAATTTACCAAGTTTACCTAGGCCTTCTGGAATTTCAACCCTAGCAACTATCTTTGTCACTCTGTTTTAGTGTCTGGCTAAGTGAGCCTTCACTGATACTCTAATTGAAGCCCCTTCATCTATCTGCACAACCTCAGCTTTCCCACACTGCCTTGCTACTCCTCGTCCCATACTCACTTCCATACATAGGCATGCTATAGTGCATCAATTTACATGATTTTGAGTAAAGCCCACACTTTCCTAATAGTTGGAAAACTACCATCTTGGAAGTGGGAAATCGAATAGTAAAATAAAAAATAAAACAGAATATAACCTTATATCTTTTTAGTTTATTACTAAGGCCCAAGTTAACTGAAAAAAGAAAAAAATCATAGGTTGAGGGTTTTTTTGACAAGTCAAAGTATTTTATTTTTTAAATTGTATTTGAGAAAGAAAATATTCCTGATTATTGTGTCTTAGTCTTTTTTGTCTTGTTAATAGTATAATGCCAGAGACTATGTTATAAAGAAAAGCAGTTTATTTTAGCCCACAGTCCTGGTCCAAGATCAAAGGGCCACATCTGGTGGTGGCCTTCTTTACAACAAAGTCCTGAGGCAGTAAAGGGATCAAATGATAAGAGATAGGGAGTGTGACAGACCTTGCCAATTGGTTTTTATAGCAGACTCACTCTTGAGAGAGCCCATTAACTCACTAATCCATTAACTGTATGAATGGATTATTCCATTCATGAGGGCAGAGCTGCACTCACCACTTACTGGTCCCACCTGGTCCCACCTCTTAACATCTCACAATAGGGAATTTCAACATGACTTTCTACAGAGAAAAACCACATTCAAACCACAGCAGTATCCAACCCTCCTGAGTGATCTAAGAGCCAGGTTGGCTCCTAAGAAGACTGTGAATCCTATATCACAATGTCTCATGAAGGATCCATAAATATGGACCCTTCAGACCAGCAGATTTCTTAGAGAACAGTCATTCTACGTCCCAATATGAACAACACTCCCAATACTTCCTCAAAACACGGGACTAGATGAAGAGACCAGATTAGAAAAAAATAAAAGTATATTCAATTTGGTATCATTCTGAAGGGACATTGGTATGTTAGTTTGAAAATACCTATGACCTGACATACACACCCAATATCGGATTTGTAATCATGTGTTTAATACCTAAAGTCACAAACTCTTAAAGAGACATGTAACAAGAAGAAAAAAAAATTAACAGAGGTCAGAGGTCAAAGGTTTTACTTAAAGCTGAGTAACACTTGAATAAATAAAGTCTACTCATAAATGCTCCAAGTCTAACCAAACTTTTAAAAATTTTTGTCTGTGGAATACAGTCTTTTTGTCCAAACATGCCTAGTCCCTATGGCAAAGTTAGACCTGCCAGGGTGAATAGTTGGCAATGTTTTACCTTGTAGTTCATAGAGTCTAAGTCAGTTCCTGAAGGGAGTCAGTTCTTCAAGGAGCCTGGTGTGTACAAAGATTGAAGATATATATTGGCTATAAATAGTCATAGGAATAGCCAACTTACTCTTACAGTCTTAGGAAAGTGCTAAGTGGCATTCAAAATGTGTCGTGACGAATAATTTATATATAGGTCCACAGAAAAAAAATGAATAAGTTAATAGGCAACATCCAGGTTTTCTGCTATTATTTAAAATATAAACTGCATGTAAAGGAGCAAGATCTGCCTGGAAGGACACAATATTCATATGTGACCCTGTATGTCACTTTGCCTTGTTCTTTCAACAAGTTGTTTTAAACATCTAACTGCTCACAGGATATGTACAAAGCAGATTTATTTTGCTGCCTTCTCTTGAGAGTTTGAAATGATGTTCATTACAGATAGTATAAAAACATATACATTCATTTATAAGTGCCATGTCTGACCACTCCTAAGATGGTGAGAACACGCTAGACAATTCTAACATTTGGCAGGTTATTATGGTTATCAATTACACTAAAAACCCCCTTACTCTCAGATGTGATAGGGTAAATTGGTACATGACTGTCAGCCTCAAGCTCTTGATACTGAGTGCTCAGTGTCATTATTTCTTTACTCTAACTAGCCAAGTGAGCTCCTGATCTCATTTTGACTTGTGCAGTGGCCTGACACAAAGTTTCACCGTGTGTCCACTCCCACAAGTCTGTAAAATCTTGTCACCATTTTGCCTTTAATATACATATATACTCCAATCTTACTCTTACTCTAAGAGGTAGAGCTAAAAGAAGGTTATCAGAATGAAGAAAAGAGAGAAGAGCAGAATGTTAAGAACTTTGAAACTGGGTGATAGATACAAAGGGGTTCATTATGCTATTTTTTTAATCTTTGAAATTTCCCAAATAAAAGGTTTTCTAAACTATGCTATCAAAGCATGTTTAATGATGTGATAAAATATAGTCTATATTTTGCTAAATGGGAAAATAAAAACTTAGATGCCATATTAGTTAACTTTCTTTCACTTTAACAAAGTACCTGAAATAGTCAACTTATAAAGAAAAAAGGTTTTTGGGCTCACAGTTTTAGAAGCCTCTGCCCATTATCAGTCGGCCCTCACAACACATCATAATAGGATCACATGAGCTCCTGTGAGTTCCTGTCTAGGAACTGAAAGAGAGCGACAGGAGGTGACCAACTTCCTCCCATCCCCTTCAAGAGAACTCCCCCCTGACCTAAAGGCCTCCTGTTGTGCTCCACCTCTTTAAGTTTCTACTATCTCCCAGTTGTGTCAAGCAGAAGACCACGTTTGAACACAGGGGACTTTGGAGGACACTGATCCAAACCATAGCATATGCCACATGCTTCCACCATTGGACAAATATTTACATTTCCAAAAAAGACTGGGGGTTTTATATTAAAAATGTTAATTAACAATTGTGAGACAGGGACTGGGGTTCTGGCTCAGTGGTAGAAAAATATAACAACTAGAAAAATACATCATAAAAGGGTACCTTCTTTTAAATAACAAAGAGAATAACAATCTTAATAACTCTGAATCAATTAGAAAAAGAGAAGTAGGCCCAGGATCTTCAGAAAACCCCTGTCTCACAACTCAGAGACTTCTTGGTATTATCATATGTCCATTATTACTTCATCTTGGGAGTGGGGAGAGGAACAAGACAAAATGCAAAACTTTTGGTGATTCTATTCCCAAGAGAAATTTATATAAAAACAAGGAAAATGAATAAAAACATGAGATGTTTTACAAAGTCTAAGTCATGACAAAAATCTCTGCTTGTCACTTTATAATATTTTATGTGAAAATAAAACCCACTAAAGATCCCAAATGAGTTAGGAAACATAAATCAGAGGGTGTATAAGTCTTTTCTGTTACTATAACAAAATTCCTGGGACTGGCTACTTTTTTTTATAGCTCACAATTCCGTAGGTTCAAGAACATGATGCTGGTGCTGGCATTAGCTCTGCTCTGGTGAGGGCCTTGTGGCAGATGGCATCAGGAGTGAATGACAAGAAGGAGACATCATATGGTGAGACAGGAAGCCAGAGAGCAGGCAGAGCCTTTTTATAATGACTTGTTCCCATCAGAACTAATTAAGGGTCCCATGAGAATTACCCTAATTCCTTCTGAAGGCAGCACCTCCAATAACCAAAGGAGTTCCCAAGAGATCCCCCTTCTTAAAGATTCCATCACCTCCTAACATCACCACAGCGGGGACCAAGCTTCCCACACATCAACCTCTGGAAGACAAACCACATCCAGACCACAGTAGATGGTATCCAAGGAGCTTGACTCTGGACAATTTCCTTTTAAGAAAGGGGTCCTTACACCACAATGGAACTCTCTACTAACCTGAGTTAAATGTACCTTGTTGAGTTTTCTATACATAAAAATAATTTTTAAATTCTAAAGAGAGAGAAGGGAATCCTCAGTTTAAGTTTTTTAAATAATTAAAAAATTAAAACCCCACCATAGTCCATCAAAGAGCTTAAAAGAAGACCTGAAAAAGAGACAACCCCCCCATCCCAATCTTTAGCAGAGAATCCCCCTCAAACATAAAGCATGACCTCTGTTGAGACACTACATCCCACGATTAGTCTGGGAGGCTTCCTCACATCAGGAGAAGGCTGAGGCGGGAAGACCAGGTTGAGGTCAAGGCCAGCAGCGGGAGAGGGGGGCTAGACCGCACCAGAATTCAACAGCAGTGTGTCCTGAGGTGGTGAGGCAGAGTTGGTTTCCATACCCTAGAGAAGCATTTCAGGAAACAACTGGACCCAGACGTTCACATGCAATAGCAGAATGAGCCAACAGAGTAGGTGAGGATATAAGGAATCAAAACAGACATAGATGCAAGTCTAGATCACACCTTTATAGCTGGAACTTCATCACCAACAAGGGGGTCAAAATTGGGTTCTTGAGAGCAAATAAAATCACACCTTTTTAAAAATAGACTTATTCTGAGAGCAGTTTCAGATTGGCGGCAAAACTGAATGGAAGGTACAGAAATTTCCCACATACTCCAATGCTCCCTTACCTAATGCACAACCTCCTACCTGTCAACATCTTCTGCAGAGTGCCTCCTGTCTTACAATTGGTGAACCAACATTGACACATCATTATTGACCCGGTCCATGGTTTATATATGGATTCATTCTTGGTGTGCACATTCTATGGGTTTGGATAAACTTATAATGACATGTATCCACCATTATATACCTTACGGAGTATTTCACTGCACTAAAATTCCCCTGTGCCCCATAGACTCATCTTTTTCTTTCCTCTAAACCTTGGCAACCTCTGATCTTTTTTTTTTTCTTTTTCCCCTAGGTATTACATAGTCAGAATTGTATAGTTTGAAAAAGATTTTTCTCAGCAAAGGAAATAATCAATAATGTGCAAAGAGAGCCAACAGAGTGGGAAAAAATCTTTTGCACATACACTTCAGATAGAGTGCTAATCTCCAAAATTTATAAAGAACTTAAAAAACTTTACACCAAAAATATAAATAACCCTATCAATGAATGGGCTAAGGAACTGAGCAGACCCTTCACAAAAGAAGATAAACAGGCGATCAACAAATATATGAAAAAGTGCTCATCATCTCTAGTAATTAGAGAAATGCAAATCAAAACAACCCTAAGATTTCGTCTCACTCCAGTTAGAATGGCTGTTATCAAGAACACAAGCAATAATAAGTGTTGGCGTGGATGTGGGGGGAAAGGCACACTCATACATTGCTGGTGGAGTTGCAAATTGGTGCAGCCACTTTGGAAAGCAGTATGGAGATTCCTCAGAAAACTTGGAATGGACTCACCATTTGACCTAGTGATCCCACTCCTCGGTTTATACCCAAAGGACTTAAAATTAGCATACTACAGTAACACAGCTGCATCAATGTTTATAGCTGCTCAATTCACAATAGCTAGATTGTGGAACCAAACTAGATGCCCTTCAACAGATGAATCGATAAAGAAACTGTGGTGTATGTAACAGTGGACTATTATTCAACCGTAAAGAAGAATAAAATTATGACTTTTGCAAGTAAATGGATGGAGTTGGAGAATATCATGCTAAGTGAAATAACCCAATCCCAAAAAACCAAAGGCCAAATATTTTCTCTAATAAGTGGATAATGATGATACATAATGGGGGGAAGATGTCAGGGGTGTAAGAGAAGAATGGAGGAACTTTGGATTGTGTAGAGGGAAAGGGGTGGGAGGGGTTGGGGAAAGGAAAGATAGTGGACTGAGACAAATACCATTATTATATGTAAATGTATGATTACATGAATGGTGTGAATCTACATTATGTACAACCATGGAAATGAAAAGTTGTACCCCATTTGTGTACAATGAATCAAAATCCAGTCTGTAAACATAAAAAAAAATTTAAAAAGATAAAGCAGACATTTTGAAGAGGTAAAAGAGACCATTAAAACAAATCTTGTATTTAAAAAAACAAAGAATTGTATAATATGGAGTCAGTTTAGGTTAACTTGCTTCACTTAGTAATATGCATTTGAGGTTTCTCCATGTATTTTCAAGATTTCTCAGTTCATTTCTATTTAGTGCTGAATTATATTCTATTTTTTCATTGGACCATTCACCTGTGGAAGGACATCTTGGTTGCTTCCAAGTTTGGGCAATTATGAATAAAACTGCAATAAACATGCAAGTATGTGCAGGTTTTTGTGTAGAACATATTTTTAAATCATTTGGATAAATACCAAGGAATGCAATTACTGGATCATACACTGAGTATATTTAATCATATAAGAATATACCAAACTGTTGTTTAAAGTAGCTATACTACATTGCATTCCCACCAGCCACTAATGGAAGCTCCTGTTGCTTTATATCCTCGCCAGAAATTGCTCTTGTCAGTGTTTTGCATTTTGGTCACTCTAGTAGGTGTATCTTACTGTCTTAGCTTGCAACCCCCTAGTAATATACCATGTCCTTTTTATGTAGAAAACACAGATGTACACAAACACATATACACTATGCCTACGGTATTGAAATTTCACACCCCTCACGGGGAGCAATAATGAAATGAAAAAATGAGAAATACTAGCTAGGAGGTCAGAGAGACAGCATAGGGAGAGAGAGAATCAGGAGAGAGGGATGGGCCATTCTAAGGCCTCACAGGGAGTGTAAGCAACTAGACACGACAGTGGGAAAGAAACTCCATGTGAACAGCAGAATCAAAGTTAATTTTTTCGATAGTTGTTTCACTGTATTTTTTAGGGACTAATGACAAGGAAAAATGTTTGTATATGTTCAGTGTAGATACAGTTTTGTTTCTGAATATTTTTCAACAAAGATTGGTTGAATCTGCAGATACAAAGGGCTAAGTTATCTGGGTAGCTACATCCATGAATTATTTTTTCCCTGCCCAAACTCCTCTGTTTGGAAAATAATGTACATGACAATTTTTGCCCCAAATAGAAATAAATGACAGATTAACTATTGTGTGTGAATTTTCCTCCATCCAGTGCCTGAAGAGAAGCAAGTTGAGGTGTGTTATGAGAGGAGGGAAGGAGGGAAAATTGAGATGGTAAGAAAAGATAACAGCTGAAACGCAGATTTTAGATTCTTTTGAGAATCAAAAAACATAAATGGACTACTTTACAACAGCAAATTAGCCCACAGCCTGTGACTATATATTTAAACTTCAGAAAAATCAAAATGCCAGTAATTCTTGAAGAGATCCTCCAGTCAAGGAGCATTGGAACCACAGATCTTTAGAACTGAAGTTTTCTTTAGAGATTTCTATATTCTCTCATCACATTGATTGGGTCAATTTGAAAACTAACTTAGTGCCAATATACTCCCCAGAGAAGGCTATTTTTATAATTAAACACAATCTCAAAGTATGTAATTTGCTGTCAGAAAACAATAACTTGCACATCTGCTGCGTTAAATAAATTTATATTTGCCAAGATGAAATTGTTTGGTAAAGTTTTATGTCACATCTATCACCCCAGTGCATGTTTATTGATGTTTATCATCACTTTTTCCAGTGCAAAGATAAAACTGTTAAAAGACAGCTGAAGCAAGTCTCCTTCTGACAGGCTAGCCCATAATTTACAGACTTTTGAGTGATTACTGACACTTGCAGTGAGCTCATAAACCCAGAGGTTTGGCTGATAAGTAGAAAAAGGTACACTCATACTTTGCTGATGGGATGGCAAACTGGCTCAACCACTCTAGAAAGCAGTATGGAGATTCCTCAGAAAACTTGGGAGGGGAAATCATCATTTGACTCAGCTATCCCACTCCTCGGCCTATACCCAAAGGACTTAAAATCAGCATACTACAGTGACACAGCCACATCAATGTTTATAGCAGCTCAATTCACAACAGCTAAACTGTGGAACCAATATGGGTGTCTTTCAATAAATGAATGAATAAAGAAAATGTATATATACACTATGGAATATTACTCAGCCTTAAAGAAGAATGAAATGATGACATTTGCTGGATAGCAAATGATGGATGGAGCTGGAGAATAGCATGCTAAGTGAAATAAGTCAGTACTAAAAAACAAAAGGCCAAATATTTGCTCTGATATGTGGATGCTAGGGAAGAAGAAAGTTATTTTGGATTAGGCAGAGGGGAGTGAAGGGAGGGGAGTGGGGATGGGGGCAAGAAGAACACTAGAATGAACTGGACATGATTACCCTATGTGCATATATGACTACATGACCAATGTGATTCTATATCATGTAATGAGAAGTTATGCTCCATTTATGTATGATGTGTCAAAGTGCATTCTACTGTCATGTATAAGTGATTAGAACAAATAAAAGAAAAAGAGAATGGAGAGCTGAGCAAAAAGCAAAAAGCAAAAAAAAAAAAAGGATGCTTAGTTCAAAGTCCATAAAACAAGTAATCAGTAACACTACACATCAGCCAAACCTCTGAATTTAAAGTTAATTTTAATAATCTGGTTGAGTCACTCAGGGTTTTTCAGAGAAACAAAACAAATAGGTTGTGTGTGTGTGTGTGTGTGTGTGTGTGTGTGTGTGTGTATATAGATATAATGATTTTATAAATAGATATACACAAAGAGACTTATTATAAAATATTGCCTCATGAAATTATGGAAGTCGACAAGTTTCAAGATCTATAGTTGACAAACTGGAGACCCAGGAGGGCTGATGGTACTAGTTTTAGTATGAGATCGAAGGCCAGAGAACCAGGAGAGTTGATGTAGATCCAGTCATAAGTCCAGCAGCCTCAAGACCCAGGAAGAGCTGATGCTTTAGTGCAAATCTGAAGGCAAGAGAGAAAACCATGCCCAGCCCAAAGACTGTCAGCAAGACGAGCTCCCGCTTACTCAGCCTTTTTGTTCTCTTCAGACTTTCCATTGATTAGATGAGGCCCACTCATATAATGGAGGGCAATCTGTTTTACTCAGTCTGTCAATTTAAATGTTAAATTCGTCCAAAAATACCCTCACAGAAACACCCAGCGTGTCTGACATAATATCTGGGCATCCTAGCGTACAGTTGAGATGACAGTTTAAAGTAAGTATCACACAGGTCTAGTGGATAGTGGAACCTGAGTTTCAGAGCTCAGGCCCAGGGTTCCCTTGCTGATGAATCCTGGGGGTGGATGATGAGTCTAACGGTCAAGGCGGGCTCTCCCTCACAACCACCGTTCCTCTTTCTGAAGTTCAGGGCGTAAGACCACTGGCCTGATGTCTAGGTTCAAATATCGACTTGAAGTAGTTGTGCAAACTTGACTCACATTCTTTAGCCTCTGTAAAACAGAAATAATAATAGTATCTACCTCAGGGATTTGTTGTAAAGAATAAATAAGTTAATATAAAGCATTTAGAATAATCTCCTGCTACATGATAAGTGTCAAAACTCATCTAAAACCAGTGTAAATCAACTGTGGGGTGTGGAAACCACAGGTGAATTGAGCACCCACAACAAATGTTAGTGCTTGCTGCTGATTGTTAAAATATCAGTTATTTTGGTTGTTCTCACTCAGGCAGCTTTGACCTGGCCATGACACTAACCTTAGAGAAGATCAGCATTGTGAACGTTGGGGTTTGCAGTACTGCTTTGCTTTGCTGAACTCACCTGGAGGCCTGTAGCATTTAAGGGGGAGCTCAGAGCAATTCCTGCAACCTATTCCTTTGCATGGTAGGAAAACAGAGACCAACCGATAGTCCACCCGAAGAGGCCAGTGAAATCCCCACATAGACCATTCTCCCCGCAGAGCTCCACAAGGCTTGGGATTGTAACTTATAGATTTATGAATACTATGTGGAATCAAGCTAGTTCACGTATCTATCACCTCAAATACCATTTTTATGGTGAGAACATTTGAAATTTACTCTCAGTATTTTTGAAATGTACAGTACTTTACTATTAACTGTATTCACCGCACTATGCAAAAGATCTGTATGAACATATTCTTCTGTGAGATCTTGTGACCTTTGGCCATCATCACCCCCCTTCCCCCCAGCCTAGTCTCTGAAACCACCAATCAACTCACTGCTTCTACCAGCTCAATTGTCTTCAATTCTGAGACCTTGCAGTATTTGTCTTCCTGTGCCTGGTTTCAACTTAGCATGATTTAATTTATCACATTGCTTTATACCCCATAAACTTATATAATTACAAATTGTCATTTTGCAATGTTAAAAAACTAAGCAAAATCTGCATTGAAAGTGCCAATACCCTTCAGTCAAAGACCTTTAGAAACAGGTCTGTAATTGAATACATTTGTATTTGTTGACTCATTATTTATAGAGAGAAAGCACACCATTGGAGCTGTGGGGTGGTCCCAGCAAGAGGTGTTAGGAGGGACTGGTAGGATTGCTCTCTCCTGATAGCTTGGGGTTTGTGTTAGGTGATTTGGAGAGAGGGGTCAAGTGTCAGAGCTTTGCTTCAGAATGGATGCTATAAGGAAATAGGGGCAATAACCCTTTTCTAGATGTTGAGTGAGACTTCAGCTATGATTGGTGAAGAAGCAAAAGTTACTCATGTTAGCCAGGACTGGGAGATGTTTATGTGGCAATGTTTATGTTTTTGTTTACTTTCACATGTAATTACCTTTGATTATGCGTTTGTCTTAACCAACATAGTAATATGGTGGCTTTCTCTTGAAATGGTTAATGTTAGACAAGAAAACATCACAGCCTAGCCATGAGGGTCAGGTCAGGTCCCTTGTAACAGGGTCTCATTTTTTCTTTCTCAGACTTAAATTTCTTCATTGAGAAGGCTTTTAAATTCTCCACATGATACTTTAAGGGAATTAAAGATATCACTTAACATTTTTCAAGTACACACACGTTTTATAAACTCTTTTGTAGCAATGTTCTTTGGATGACTTATTTAGCAGAAGGATTTGCGATACTAATCACAAAAGCATATTTTACGAAAAAAAAAGCATTTGCATGCTATAAAAATGTTAGCTTTATTGAGATGTAACTGACAGAGCCTGGGTGCTTGTACCCTCCAAAGTTTAAACTAGTTCACACATCCATCATCTCCAATATTTACCATTTTTAGTGGTGAGAACATTTGGAAATTGATCCCCAACCCACATGTTAGTGGTATTTGGAGGTGGAGACTTTGGAGGTAATTAGAATTAGATGAGGTCATGAGGGCAGGGGTCACATGATCTCCTTAGTGGGTTAATGAGAAGAGAAAGAGATATCCAAATAAGCAAGTGTGTTCTCTCTTGCCCCGTGGTCCCTATGCCACCTTGAGACTCTGCAGTGGGTCCCCATCAGCAAGAAGGCTCTTACCAGAGGCAGTCCCTCAACCTTTGACTTCCTAACCTACAAAAGTGTAAGGGATCCATTTCTTTTCTTTATAAATTTCCCAGTTGTGGCATTCAGTCATAGCAACGGAAAATGGATGAAGACAATATTTAAGTTTAGTAAAAGAGAGAAAGAAAACTGGTATTCTCCAGGGATCCATTAAGACAATACTGGCCTTTTTTGGACAAAACAACAGAACTCTCGGCAACCTTCAAAACTCTTGAGCAAAGATGTTAAGTCTTTGGGTTTTAACCAAATACACCAGAAGATGGCATAGTCCTGACTAGCAAGAAAAGCATTTCAGAGAGGAAAACGTCTCTCAGACCTGGGAAACGAAACTGAAATCAAGCCAGCTTTCTTCCTTCCCCCCATCTCCCGGAATTGCACACACCCTCTTGTCAGTCAGTTGCTGCTAGCATTGAGACAGGAAGCTATGTAAGCTTTCACAGAAACTGGAACGAAGAAAATACTCTCCTCTAACATCCTAGGAGGAGGAAAGTGTGGACATCAATCACGTTTCTGCCCTAGAACAGATGATTTTCTGCTCCTTTGTGTAGAAGACATTTGACAATCAGGGTAAGTACGATATCTCTTTAAATATTACTAACGTCTATGCAGCAATTTATTGAATAGAAAGAATTTTACTTTGCATTTAGAAAACTGCAAGTACCCCGAGAAAAAATATGATAATATTCTAAGCCTAGAGTTTCTAGACTGCTTATGCTGTGAGAGGACTCTGCTTATATGAGTCATAACATTCCATAACTGATGTAATTGAAAACTTGAGGGACTGTTATGAATGAAATCCCCCGAGACATAACAGTATTTCCAGAAAGAACATAAAATGACAAGTTTTAAAACTTACATACTTTCCACTGTCTAAGGAATAGGCAGCTTATAAAACAGAACTTCCTAGCTCAGGGAGACCATCTCTAAATAAAATACAAACTAGGGCTGGAGATGTGGCTCAGTGGTTGAGTGCCCCTGAGTTCAATCCCTGGTACCAAAGAAGAGAAAAGAAAACATAACTTCCTGGTAGTTTCTATGATATTAGTGTCAGATAAGATCTATTTATGAGAGGCAGACAGACAGACTATTACAGGAAGTCCTTCCGATTTTGGCAGCTTTATGTTCTGATAGAAATCATAATTTATATCTGATTTCCCTCGGAAGCAATAAATAAACGAATGCAAGAGTATAGGAGGATTGCATTTTTAATGATTTCTAAATAAAGCTAACAAATCCCACAGTTAACCTTGATGGTTCATAACCCACGTGGTGGGTTCAACCATAGAAAAAAATTGTACTATTAAATTATATACTTTAAAGATTAAAGAGTAGGCCTGTAATCTTGGCAACTCAGGAACCTGAAGAAGGAGGATTGCAAATTTGAGGCCAGCCTCAGCAACTTAGAGAAGTCCTAAGCAACTTACCCAGAACTTGTCTCAAAATAAATAAAAAGTGCTGGGGATGTGGCTCAGTGGTTAAGTACCTCTAGGTTCAATCCCTGGTAACAAAAGAAAAAAAAATTAAAAAGAAATTTTAATTTAAGGTAAAACTGTGAACTGTTGTATATACGAGAATTCATTCCTCTGATGAATATTCTCCAAAAGTGGCGCCTTAAATAATTTAAAGTGGTTTATTAATAGGCACATCTCTCAAGATTTTGACAGAGGCTTTAGGGGAAGCAGTGTGAAAAGTTAACCTGTTGTTATGAGTGAAATATTCACAATATGGGAAAAAATAGTGAAAAGTTACTCCTTTTTTGCTTCTTTTCTCAGTCAAATGTTCAGGCCCAGCTATCTGTTCCCCAACCCTTCTATGAGACCCTGACTTTCTGTTTTTATGTGTATATGGTATGCAGCTCAAGCATAAACCAAACAATCCATCTAATTCCCCACTTAGTCTCATAGTCTGGTTTATGATGTATCAGCTGGAGGGGAGTGTGAGTTAAAACATGAGGGAGGAAGTCAGAAAGAGCCATGAAAAATGGCTGGGATGAATGGGGAAGGGACGGGGCATGAGAACCCTGGATATGAGGCTCAGAAGCCTGAAAACACCCAGGAGCCAAGCAATCAGGGTGCAGTTGCTCTATGAGTCACAGTAGGGTGAATGGACACGAGCCATAGTTTCACAGGGTGGAGTAACAGGGCTCAGCAGATGCACATATGAGCACCTGAGGTTTTGCAGGTGTAAGAATGGCTAGAGGAAGGTAGGGTCAGGTATTAGACCAAGACAGGTACCAAAACAGGTTCTTTCATGGCTCACTCTTTTTCCTTGGTCACTTCCACTCACTTTTGGTGCCAAAAGGAGAAAACAGAGTGACAAACCAAAGTTTTGAAGATCTTTTTGGTGCTGAACTATGACATAATCCTTATGGATAGTACAGTTGGTTAGAACTAATGGACAGAACCAAATTTTTGAAACTTTATTTGTTGTTAAATTCTGTGCAGTTTAAGTTACCCAAATACACAAATATGAAATGTAACATTTCAAACTGCAAGGTGATATATAAGGTAGTGGTGTTAAGATACTCTTATCTACTATTAGCCAGCAGTATTTTTATTTGTACACTCACAATTTGATTAAAGTGACTTCGTTTTAACATCCACTAATGTAGATTAATGATGTAAGTTCACATTTAAAGAACAGTGCATCATATACTACTTCTGCAAGTATTGGGAGTTCAGTATGTTATCAAAAGCATAATTTAACTTCCTTGTGTCAGAACATGGGTTTTCTCAGTCTATTGCTGGTGATGGGCAGGCCTAGTAACACTGGAACACAGCATTAGTCATATACCTTATTAAGAGTCGGGTAGATAACTTTGAAATACAGTTTTACAGAAATTAAAATAGCAGTATGAATCAACTGTGGGTGGGAAGTGAAAATCAAAAAATGAATCTTATAATCTGAGGCTAAAATAATAAATGTTTAGTAAAAATCTAAGACCTCAGCTTTCCTGAATTGAATTAACCAATTAGCCTTTTTATAAATTTGTTCCTCTTAGTTATAAGTGATAATAGAATGTATTTTGACATATTATACACAAATGGAGTATAATTTCTCATGCTTCTGGTTGTACATGATATAGAATTATATTGGTCATGTAATCATATATGGACATAGGATAGTAATGTTTGATTCATTCTACTATCTTTCCTCTTCCAATTCCCTCTCCCTTCCCTTCATTCCCCTTTGTCTAATCCAATGTACTTCTATTCTTCCCTCCCCACCTCCCCCACTTTTTTGTGAGCTAGCATCTGCATATCAGAGAAAACATTCGGCCTTTGGTTTTTGGGATTGGCTTGTTTCACTTAACATGACATCCTCCAATTCCATTCATTTATCTGCAAATGCCATAATTTCTTTCTTCTTTATGACTCTGTAATATTCCATTGTGTATATGTACCACATTTTCTTTATCCCTTCGTCTGTTGAAAGGCACCTAGCTTGGTTCCATACCTTAGCTCTTATGAATTGAGCTGCTATAAACATTGATGTGGCTGCATCACTATTGTGTGCTGATTTTAAGTCCTTTGGGTATATACCAGGGAGTGGGATAACCATGTCAAATGGTGATTCCATTCCTAGTTTTTTAAGTAATCCCCATACTTCTTTCCATATTGGTTGCACCAATTTGCAGTCCCACCAGCAATGTTTGAGTGTACCCTTTCCCCACGTCCTCACCAACATTTATGGTTATTTGTACTCTTGATTGTTGCCATTCTGACTGAAGTGAGATGATATCTCAGTGTAGTTTTAATTTGAATTTCTCTACTAGCTAGAGATGTTGAATATTTTTTCATGTATTTGCTGACGATTCAAATTTCTTCTGTGAAGCACCTGTTCAGTGACTTAGCCCATTTGTTGATTGGGTTATTTAGTTTTTTTGGTGCTAAATTTTTTGAATTCTTTTTTTTTTTATTGTAAACAAATGGGATACATGTTGTTTCTCTGTTTGTACATGGCGTAAAAAATACCATTTGTGGAATCATAAATTTACATAGGGTTATGTCGGTTGATTCATTCTGTTATTTTTTCCCTTCCCCCCACCCCTCCCATCCCATTTCTCCCTCTATACAGTCCTTCCTTCCCCCATTCTTGCCCCCCTCCCTAACCCTAACTCTAACCCTAAAACTAACCCCTCCCACGCACCATTATGTATCATCATCCACTTATCAGCGAGATCATTCTTCCTTTGGTTTTTTGAGATTGGCTTATCTCACTTAGCATGATATTCTCCAATTTCATCCATTTGCCTGCAAATGCCATAATTTTATCATTCTTTATGGCCGAGTAATATTCCATTGTATATATATGCCACAGTTTCTTTATCCATTCATCAACTGAAGGGCATCTAGGTTGGTTCCACAATCTGGCTATGGTGAATTGAGCAGCAATGAACATTGATGTCGCTGTATCTCTGCAGTATGCTGATTGTAAGTCCTTTGGGTATAGGCCAAGAAGTGGGATAGCTGGGTCAAATGGTAGTTCCATTCCAAGTTTTCTAAGGAATCTCCATACTGCTTTCCAGAGTGGCTGCACTAATTTGCAACCCCACCAGCAATGTATGAGTGTACCTTTTTCCCCACATCCTCGCCAACACCTGTTGTTACTTGTATTCTTGATAATCACCATTCTAATTGGGGTGAGATGGACTCTTAGGGTGGTTTTGATTTGCATTTCTCTTATTACTAGAGATGTTGAACATTTTTCCATATGTTTGTTGATTGCTTGTAAGTCTTCTTCTGTGAAGTGTCTGTTCATTTCCTTAGACCATTTGTCGATTGGGTTATTTGTAGTCTTGGTGTTGAGTTTTTTGAGTTCTTTATAGATTCTGGAGATTAGTGCTCTATCTGAAGTATGATTGGCAAAGATTTTCTCCCACTCTGTAGGCTCTTTCTTTGCATTGCTGATAGTTTCCTTTGCTGAGAGAAAGCTTTTTAGTTTGAATCTATCCCAGTTGTTGGTTCTTGCTTTTATTTCTTGTGCTATGGGAGTCCTGTTGAGGAAGTCTGGTCCTAAACCGACATGTTGAAGATCTGGACCTACTTTTTCTTCTATAAGATGCAGGGTCTCTGGTCTGATTCTGAGGTCCTTAATCCATTTTGAGTTTAGTTTCATGCACAGTGAGAGATATGGGTTTAGTTTCATTCTGTTGCATATGGATTTCCAGTTTTCCCAGCACCATTTGTTGAAGAGGCTATCTTTTCTCCATTGCATATTTTTGGCACCTTTGTCTAGTATGAGAAAATTATATTTATTTGGGTTTGTGTCCATGTCCTCTATTCTGTACCATTGATCCACCTTTCTATTTTGGTACCAATACCATGCCGTTTTTGTTACTATTGCTTTGTAGTATAGTTGAAGTTCTGGTATTGCAATACCCCCTGCTTCATTTTTCCTGCGAAGGATTGCTTTAGTTATTCTGGGTTTCTTATTCTTCCAGATGAATTTCATGATTGCTTGTTCTATTTCTGTAAGGTATGTCATTGGGATTTTCATTGGAATTGCATTGAATCTGTATAGCACTTTTGGTAGTATGGCCATTTTGACAATATTAATTCTGCCTATCCAGGAACATGGGAGATCTTTCCATCTTCTAAGGTGTTCTTTAATTTCTTTCTTTACTGTTCTGTAGTTCTCATTGTAGAGGTCTTTCACCTCTTTTGTGAGATTGATTCCCAAGTATTTTATTTTTTTCGAGGCTGTTGTGAATGGGGTAGTTTTCCTAACTTCTCTTTCTGAAGATTCATCACTTATGTATAAAAATGCATTAGATTTATGAGCATTGATCTTATATCCCGCTACTTTACTAAATTCACTTATGAGTTCTAAGAGTTTTCTGGTGGAATTTCCTGGTTCCTCTAAGTATATAATCATATCACCAGCAAATAGGGATAGTTTGAGTTCTTCTTTTCCTATTCGTATCCCTTTAATTTCTTTGGTCTGTCTAATTGCTCTGGCTAGAGTTTCAAGAACAATATTGAATAGGAGTGGTGAAAGAGGGCATCCCTGCCTTGTTCCAGATTTTAGGGGGAATGCTTTCAGTTTTTCACCATTTAGAATGATGTTAGCCATGGGCTTAGCATAGATGGCCTTTACAATGTTAAGGAACATTCCGACTATCCCTATTTTTTCTAGTGTTTTGAGCATGAAGGGGTGCTGTATTTTATCAAATGCTTTTTCTGCATCTATTGAAATAATCATGTGATTCTTGACTTTAAGTCTGTTGATATGGTGAATTACATTTATTGATTTCCTGATGTTGAACCAACCTTGCATCCCTGGGATGAAACCCACTTGATCATGGTGCACTATCTTTTTAATATGTTTTTGTATGCGATTTGCTAAAATTTTGTTAAGAATTTTTGCGTCGATGTTCATTAAGGATATTGGAGTAAAATTTTCTTTCCTCGATGTGTCTCTGTCTGGTTTAGGTATCAGGGTGATATTGGCTTCATAGAATGAGTTTTGGGAGAGTTCCCTTCTCTTCTATTTCATGGAATACTTTGAAAAGTATTGGAATGAGCTCTTCTTTAAAGGTTTTGTAGAACTCGGCTGAGAACCCATCAGGTCCTGGACTTTTCTTTGTTGGTAGGCTTTTGATGACTTCTTCTATTTCATTACTTGAAATTGGTCTATTTAAATTGTGTATGTCCTCCTCGTTTAGTTTAGGCAATTCATATGTCTCTAGAAACTTGTTGATATCTTTGAAATTTTCTATTTTGTTGGAGTATAGATTTTCAAAATAGCTTCTAATTATGTTTTGTATTTCAATCGTGTCTGTTGTGATATTTCCTTGTTCATTCCGAATTTTGGTGATTTGGGTTTTCTCTCGTCTTCTCTTTGTTAGTGTGGCTAAAGGTTTATCAATTTTGTTCATTTTTTCGAAGAACCAACTATTTATTTTGCAATTTTTTGTATTGTTTCTTTTGTTTCAATTTCGTTGATTTCAGCTCTGAGTTTAACTATTTCCTGTCTTCTACTACTTTTGGTGTTGGTCTGTTCTTCTTTTTCTAGGGCTTTGAGCTGTAGTGTTAGGTTGTTTATTTGTTGAGTTTTACTTCTTTTATTGAATGTGCTCCATGAAATAAATTTTCCTCTAAGTACTGCTTTCATAATATCCCAGAGATTTTGATATGATGTTTCTTTGTTCTCATTTACCTCTAAGAATTTTTTAATTTCCTTCCTAATATCTTCTGTTATCCATTCATCATATAATAGCATATTGTTTAATCTCCAGGTGTTGGAGTAATTTCTGTTTTTTACTCTTTATTTCTAATTTCAATCCATTATGATCTGATAGAATACAAGGTAATGTCTCTATCTTCTTGTATTTGCTAACATTAGCTTTGTGGCATAATATATGGTCTATTTTAGAGAAGGATCCATGTGCTGCTGAGAAGAAAGTGTATTCACTCTTCGTTGGATGGTATATTCTATAAATGTCTGTTAAGTCTAAATTATTGATTGTGTTATTGAGTTCTATGGTTTCTTTGTTTAATTTTTGTTTGGAAGATCTGTCCAGTGGTGAGAGAGGCGTGTTAAAATCACCTAGTATTATTGTATTATGGTCTATTTGGTTTCTGAGATTGAGAAGGATTTGTTTGACATACATGGATGAGCCACTGTTTGGGGCATAGATATTTATGATTGTTATGTCTTGCTGATTTATGGTTCCCTTAAGCAGTATGAAATGTCCTTCTTTATCCCTTCTGACTAACTTTGGCTTGAAGTCCACATTATCTGAAATGAGGATGGATACCCCAGCTTTTTTGCTGGGTCCATGTGCATGGTATGTTTTTTCCCCATCCTTTCACCTTTAGTCTGTAGGTATATCTTTCTATGAGATGAGTCTCTTGCAGGCAACATATTGTTGGATCTTTCTTTTTTATCCAATCTGCCAGTCTATGTCTTTTGATTGATGAATTCAGGCCATTAATATTCAGGGTTATTATTGAGATATGATTTGTATTCCCGGTCATTTGACTCATTTTATTCATTTATTTGTTTATTTTTGACACGACTTGGTTCCTCTTTATTTGAGAGTTCCTTTAGGATAGCTCCTCCCTTTGCTGATTTGCTTCTTTGTTTTTCATCTCTTCTTCATGGAATATTTTGCTGAGAATGTTTTGTAATGCTGGCTTTCTTTTTGTATATTCTTTTAGCTTTTGTTTATCATGGAAGGATTTTATTTTATCGTCAAATCTGAAGGTAAGTTTTGCTGGGTATAAGATTCTTGGTTGGCATCCATTTTTTTTTAGAGCTTGAAAAATGTTATTCCAGGCCCTTCTAGCTTTTAAGGTCTGGATTGAAAAATCTGCTGATATCCGTATTGGTTTCCCCCTGAATGTAATTTGGTTCTTTTCTCTCAAAGCCTTTAAGATTCTGTCTTTATTTTGTATGTTAGGTATTTTCATTATAATGTGCCTTGGTGTGGGTCTGTTGTAATTTTGTGTATTTGGAGTCCTATAAGCCTCTTGAACTTGATTTTCCATTTCATTCTTCAGATTTGGGAAATTTTCTGAAATTATTTCATTGAATAGGTTGTTCATTCCTTTGGTTTGTTTCTCTAAGCCTTCCTCAATCCCAATAATTCTCAAATTTGGCCTTTTCATGATATCCCATAGTTCTTGGAGATTCTGTTCATGATTTCTTATCATCTTCTCTGTTTGTTCAACTTTGTTTTCAAGGTTAAATATTTTATCTTCAATATCTGAGGTTCTGTCTTCCATGTGTTCTATCCTATTGGTTGTGCTTTCTATGGAGTTCTTAATTTGGTTTATTGTTTCCTTCATTTCAAGGATTTCTGTTTGTTTTTTTTTTCAATATCTCTAACTCTTTATTGAAATGATCTTTTGCCTCCTGTATTTGCTCTTTTAACTGTCGATTGGTGCTATCATTCAATGCCTGCATTTGCTCTTTCATTTCATCGTTTGCTTCCCTTATCATGTTAATTATGTACATTCTGAACTCCCTTTCTGACATTTCTTCTGCCATGCTGTCGTTGGATTTTATTGATGTAACATCCAGATTTGTTTGAGGCATTTTCTTCCCTTGTTTTCTCATATTGTTCAGGTATCAGTGGACTGCTGAGATGTTGCAGATTTCCTCTATTGACTTATAATGTCCCTGAAGATTGCTAGTGTATCCCCTCTTATCCTTCAGTAGCCTGAAGTCTTGGAGGAAGTTGATAATGCGGTGCTCCCCAAGGAAGCTCCCTCTCTAGGGGTGGTGACCCTCAGGTGGGGTATATTCCCTGCTAGTGGGCAGAGGTGCCTCCACTTTTGACCAGTGGTCATCCAAAGGGGAACTAGGCTGCGGGCTGAGGCAAGGCCTGTTTGTGCCTGTGTCTCTGGTTTTACCGTCCTTGTGGGAAAACCTCACCCGGCGGGGAAGAGTCACCCGGTGGGGAGGTCTCGCTGGTCAGTTCCCCTCCTACAGGTTCCCCTCAATCTACAACTACCGCCTGGCCTGGGCTGTCTTCCTCTGCAACATTCCCAGGGGCCCGGACCTACCTCCTGGGCCTGGGAGCCTCACCCTTCGCAGGCGAGTCTCCTTAGGCTGCCTCTCCTCAGAGAAGCTGCTCGCAGTCCTGGAACCTTCACTCCGCCCCTCAGCTTGTCTCTGTGTAGCTCTTTCACCAAAAGGCACCTAGGTCCCCGGACCGTGCTTTGCACCTAATCGCCTGGCTATGCGACCCCTTCTCTGAGCAGCCACCTGGAGCCTCGTACACATGCTCCAAGCCCCAGTGACCCGCCGCTCGCCTCTTCCTCCAGGCAGCCACCCGGTGTTCTGTGTGGGCGCTTGGAGACCAAGCAACCCACTGCGCACCTCCACCTCCTCAGGACAGCACCACCCCCCCACCCCACCCCACCCCCCGTTGTTCAGGAGGTTGCTGAGTCCAAACAGCTCGCAGCCCAGCTCTTCCTCTGGCAGCCGCCAGAGCCCCGGCAGGTTGCTCCGAAACCAAGCGTTGTGCTGCGCGGCCTCCTCTGCAAAGTTCCCCCGCTGTCCATGTTCACTGCTCCTGCGGGGAGAAGGGTATCTTGCCGCCTGGGCAGGGCAGCCTTCCCAGGCAACGTTCCCAGGGGCCCGGACCTACCTCCTGGGCCTGGGAGCCTCACCCTTCGCAGACGAGTCTCCTTAGGCTGCCTCTCCCAGAGAATCTGCCCTCAGTCCTGGAAACTTCGCTCCGCCCCTCAGCTTGTCTCTGCAGCTCTTCCACCGAAAAGCCGCCTAGGACCTGGGACCCTGTTCTGCACCTAATCACCTGCCTATGCAACCCCTCCTCTGGGCAGCTGCCAAAGCCTGGCGGGTTACTCTGAAACCAAGCACTGTGCTGAGCAGCTTCCTCTGCAAAGTTCCCAGTGGTCCGTGTTTACCGCTCTAGCGGGGGAGGGGTGTCTCACCGGGCAACTCTACTTCACAAAGTTCCCTGCATTCCAGGGCTACCGCCCCATCCGGGACGCCTCCCCAATGTGAGAAACTCACCCGGCGGCTTTGAGTTGGTCCCAAGTCACTCACTATCTCCTCTTTTGAATCCTGAGTCCTGGAGCAACGTGAAATGCAGCCGCCCTCTAGTCCGCCATCTTGAAAACCTCCCCTGAATTCTTTATGTATCCTGGAGATTAAGGCTCTACCTGAAGTGCAGGTGGCAAAGATTTTCTCCCATTCAGTAAGCTTTCTGTTTGCATTCTTGATTGCTTCTTTTCTTGGGAAGAAGTTTTTAGTTTGATACCATCTCATTGTTGATTCATGATTTTACTTCTTGTGCTTTAGGGTTCTTGTTAAGGAAGTCAGTTCCTAAGCTAACACGATGTAGACGGGGCCTACTTTTTCTTCTATCAGGCACAGAGTCTCTGGTCTAATGCTGGAGTTCGTGATCCACTTGGAGTTGAGTTTTGTGCAGGGTGAGAGATAGGGGTTTAATTTCATTTTGCTACATATAGATTTCCAGTTTTCCCAGCACAATTTGTTGAAGAGGCTATCTTTTCTCTAATGTATGTTTTTGGTGCCTTTGTCTAGTATGAGATAACTGTATTACAGGAGTTTGTTTCTGTGTGTTCTATTCTGTACCATTGGCCTATGTGTCTGTTTTGGTGCCAATACCATGCCATTCTTGTTATTATAGCTCTGTAGTATAATTGAAGGTCTGGTATTGTGATGCGTCCTTCATCATGTTTTTTTGCTAAGGATTGATTTGTCTATTCTGTGCCTCTTATGTTTCCCAAAGAATTTCATGGCTGCCTTTTCTATTTCTATGAAGAATGTCACTGAAATTTTAATAGGAATTGCATTAAATCTGCAAATTTCTTTTGGTAGTATGGCCATTTTGACAATCATTATTCTTCATTCATAACACACTACCATCTTTTTTCTATGCAAGTACTTCTTTTAGTTTATTCATAACTTATTTTATCATTTATTTTTGAGACACCATTGGATTTTTAAATGAAGACAATATATCAAGTGAACAAATCTTAAGGACGTGGCTCTAAGAAGGCTTTCTGTATTTATCTGTGTGACTACACACAGATCAAGATCCTTGTGCTCCTCAGAAAATAATCTCCCCACCAAGTCATTGTGACTTCTGCTCTAGGTTAATTCTGCCTGTTCTTGAACTTCATATTGATGGAATCTGACAATGTTTTCTGTTGTACTGGTGCTATTCACTCAGGGTTAGTTGTGAAATTCATCTCTGTTTTTGCTTGTATCAGTACTTTTTCATTAGAATTAGAGTTAGAAGGTAAATACATAATTAACTTTACAAAAACTGTCAGTTTCTCCAAGTAGCTGAAACAATTTACCTTTCTACCAGCAATGTCTGAGAGCTCTGTTGACCCCAGCTCTTCGTCAGCATGTCAGCCTTTCATGATAGCCATTCTGGTAGGTGTGAGGTGTTATCTCACTGAAGTTTGACTCTGCATGTTGGTGATAGTGAAGCATTTTGGAGCACTTCCAGATTCCAGTCCATCACATCCACATTTTGTGACTGTTAAAAGCCACACTGGTTTCCCTTCCCTGCAGTGGGCCAAGTCTTTGCCTCAAGCCCAGCTCAGAATCAGCAAATGCCCCAAAGCTTACCTAGGTTTCTTCCCTTTTTGAATTTCAGTCCATCCAGCCCTTGCCATTGAATATATTAGCTCTGCGATCATTCCAAAGACAAGTTGTGCAACTTACCTCACCTCTTTTCTTCTTGTTGCAGTGAAAGCATCGCAGCCTCAGTGATCTACTACCCCACACAGGAAAGTGGTCTCCTTCCATTCCTTCTCAAGTCAGTACTGGTAAATTCCATTTTTCAATGTGTTTGTCTGTTTAATCTCAGCCTTCAATTTTATTCATGTACAGTTGATTTCAATATCTTGATTACTTTAATTTTTACAGCATCTGTCATGGTCTATTTGTGACATCTCTTTTCATTTGTTGTTTAATCCTTCCATGGTGTGTCAACTTTATTACCGTACTGACAACTTTTGGACTTTGTTCAGTCTCTCTGTTGCAACTGTGATTTCCATTTTTTAGATTTCTGCCCTTTGTTTTCTCCACTCCTTCTTCCTTCTTCACATTGACTCTTGTTCTCTGAATTTACTATATTGACATTTAGTTTACTATTGTCAACCATTCTCTTTTTATAAAAGCACTTAAGGATATAACTATTTGTGTAAATATTGTTGACACGTTTTTATAAGTTTGATGTGCAGCAGTTTCACTGCTGCTAAGTTCTATTTATTTTCCTCTCTAAGGTATGACATTGCAAGGTTTCATTTCTTAATTAAACTTTTCATTTGAAATCATTGTCATTCACACTTGGTACAGCTTTTGCCTAGCCCTTGAAGATTTTTCTCGTATATATTTTTCTAAAAATTTCTTAATTTTACATTTTACGTGGAAGTCCATTTAAAGTTAATTTTGTTATAAGGTGTGAGATCAGGTTTGGATTACTTAATTTTTGCATATGGATATCCAATTTCTCCAGCATCATTTGTTGAAACAACCATTCTACCTCCATTGAATTATTTTTGCATCTTTGTCAAATATCAGTGGGACATATTTGTGTGGGTCTACTTCTGAAATCCTATTCTGTTCCACTGCTACATCTATCTGTCTACCAATACCATGCAGCTTTGATTATTGTAGTTATAACATGTCTTTAAAAATAATTTCTCCCATTTTATTATTAAAATTTTTGAAACTGGTATGCTTCCTTTGCCTTTCCATACAAATTTTACAAGTATTTTTTTTCTGCAAAGAATCATACAGGCATTTTGATAGATATTATGTTAAACCTGTTTAATGATCTGTAGAAAATTAACATGCATACTATGTAAAATTCCCATGTGAACACAGTATGTGTCTCCATTTATTTAGATCCCTTATTTCTTTCAGTTTTGTACTTTTGAGCATAAGAAGTTCTCTAAATGTTTTGCTAGATTCATAGTGAAGTATATCAGGGGTATTTTTGTTTGTTTGTTTTTGTTTTTAGTGATTCCTAAAGGAACTGAATTTTAATTTTTGGTGTCCATGTGTTCATTACTCACAGAAAGATATTTTTATGTTTATCTTGTGCTCTGAAACATTTGATGAACTCACTTGAAGTCTCATGCATTAATTTGGTATTTTCTATGTAGATAATCAAGTCATCTAAAAATAGGGACAGTTTTATTTCTTCCTTTCCACGCTCTATGTTCTTTTGTTTTCCTTTTCTCCTTTTATTGCACTCACCAGAACTTTCAGCACTCTGTCAAGGAAGAGTATGAGTGGAGACAGGCATATTTCCCTGTCATATTTGCTCTCAATCTAATGGGAAAAGCATTGGGTTTTGCTATTAGTTATGTGAGCTGTAGGTTTTTTGTAGATACTCTTTTGCAGGCTCTACTCTGGCCCTATTTTCCTAAAAGTTTTAACTATAATGCATGCTTTGAACTTTGTCACGTGCACTTTTTACATCTTTTGATGTGATTATGTGGTTTTTCTTTGATATCCTGTCAGTCTGGCAGACTTCACTTATTGACTTCTGAATATTGAACCATCTTGTATCCCTGGAATAAACTCTACTTGGTCTCTGGTTATAATTCTCTTATATGGCTAAGTTCTAACTGCTATTATTAAGAGTTTTTTTATATATTATGGGGGATATGGATTTGTGGTTGTATGTTTTAGGCTGTCTTTGTTTTTCTTTCTAATAGCACAATACTCATTTCATAAATAAATTGGTAGGTATTCCCTTTTTTAGTTTTCTGAAAGATTGTGTAGGGTCAGTGTTAACTCTTCAAATGCTTGGAAAATTCCCAGTGAAACTGTCTGAGTATGTTGATTTTTTAAAGGGGAGATTTCTAAACTTACAAACCAATTTCCTTAGAAATCATGGGACTAGTTCATATTTGGTAAATTGTTTCTTTTCCTTTTTATTATGTCACTTTTTAAAGATGATTCTCAACTTTATTAGTCTTTTCAATGAAGCAGGTCTTTCTTTAATTGAATTTCTCTACTGCTTTTCTTTTAAATTTACTTATTTTTGCTCATATCTTTCTTGTTTCCTTCCTTCTGCTTGTTTGGGTTTATTTTGTTCTTCTCTTTCTACATTTATTTGGCGATAAAACTTAGGTTATCGTTTTGTGAATTTTCATCTTTTCTAATGTTTGTATTTTTCTTTTGACACTCAAGTGTAGAAACCTTGCCTTCCTCCATATGCCCAGAATTAAGACCAGTTCTAAGTGGTTCAGTGGATAGGAAAGGCCCTGGATCGATGGCATACATTGGTTCTACTCAGAAAGATTCAGAGGAAGTATGCCTGACCAGGTACAGTTCATAATTAGCCAAATATGCTACTCTGGATTTTATTTATGTTCCCTCAGTAGAGAACACAAAAGATTACAATGGTGTTGCCAACAGGTAACCAGTTAATACCTCAAACATGTTAAGTCCTTCACATGTATCTCATGAATATTTTACGATTATTTGGTCCTTCTCTTCCTTCTTAGCTATGATTGACAATCATATACTCTGTTTAGTTCATCTATCATAACCTGTTTCACAAACTACAAGCATCTATATTTAATCTCATATATGCATTTTTAATTTTCTATAGCAGAATTGAATATTCTTAAGTCATACAGCAAATGCCCATCACAGTAAATAACCATAGAAAAAGATGAAACATCTCAAATATACTAACTGGCAGCATCTTCAACATACTTAGTGAATAAAGCAAAATAAAGAGAATTTGGGATAGCCTGCTGCCCTTCATATGAGACAAGTGCTCATATATTTGTATTTGGTAGCACATCTCTGGGAGAATATAGAAGAAATTGGTGATAAGAACTTTTTAAATTTTGTAACACAGGTATATATGACCTATAAGAACTTATTTCCAAATTTTACTTGTAAAACGCTAAATCAATTTTCTTTTTCTATCTATAGGTATCACAATGGCAGAGCAACTAAACCTTCCAGAAAATACAGATGACTGGACAAAAGAAGATGTAAACCAATGGTTAGAAAGTCATAAGGTCGCCCAAAAACACAGGGATGTTTTGATTGCTCAGGATGTGAACGGCACAATCCTGAAGTGGTTGAATAAAACGAATCTTGTTGAAATGGGCTTAACGCATGGACCAGCTATCCAAATAGAAGAGCTAGTCAAGGAATTGCTGAAAACATCCTCTGGAGATCCTACTCAGACATCTAAGGCGGGGAAAGGCAGTAAAAATGCTCCCAAAAAGCAACCTGTGAAGCAAAAAGAAAGTAATGAGACTTCAAAACAAAAACAAAAGAATACCGAGAATTCAGAAGTGGCTGATGGCACTACAATGAATCCAACGGTTATAGAACATAAGTTGTTGAAAAATGAGCTCATGGGAGGTGAAACAGATGACATGAAGGAGACACAGCCATCCCTAGAACCAACATGCATCCCATATCCTTTTGATAAATTCAGTGATCCGTATCGTTATAAATTACATTTTATTCTACAGCCTGAAACTGGATCACTCAATCTCATTGATCCAGCACATGAGTTTAAAGCCCTCACAGATACAAAAAGAGCCACAGAAGAGGATATTAAGATGAAATTTAGCAATGAAGTTTTCCGATTTGCCGCAGCTTGTATGAATTCACGTACCAATGGCACCATTCATTTTGGAGTCGAAGACAAACCCCACGGAAGAATTGTTGGCGTGCAAATTGCCAAAGTCACTAAAGAAGCCCTAATTGAACACTTTCATAAGATGATACATCAGTATTTTGAAGCACATCAGGTCCAACAAGCAGAGAAGTGCATTCGAGAGCCAAGATTTGTGGAAGTTTTACTGCCAAACAGTACTGTATCTGATAGATTTGTTATTGAAGTGGATATCATTCCACAATACTCTGAATGTGGATATGACTATTTCCAGATCAAAATGCAAAACTACGAAAACAAAACATGGGAACAAAGTTCAAAATATTCCGTCTTTGTGAGAGATGGACCCAAATCTAAGGACATCATAAAAAGTAAATCTGATTTCAAAGCTTTTAAATTAGATTTAAAAAAAGTGGCAGACTCTAGAAAAGAAGCAGAAGAAAAATGCAAAGAAAAGACAAATAAAAACAAAAGTGAAGGATACAAGCTAGTTCAACTGTTGACAGGAAATCAAGATCTATTAGATAATTCATTCTATGACTGGTACATTCTTGTAACAAATAAATGCCACCCAGAGCAAATAAAACACTTGGATTTCCTAAAGGAAATTAAATGGTTTGCTATGTTAGAATTTGATCCTGAATCAGCAAAGCATGGAATAGTCAAAGCTTTCAAAGAAAGCAGAGTAGTGAACCTTCACACTCCAAGTCTGTTTGTAGAAAGGACCACATGGAATGAGAAGATTTCTAGTCTGAATCTTTACCAGCAACCCAGCTGTATTTTCTGCAATGGGAGGTCAGACCTTGAGAGTGAAAAATTTAAATCCTTAGATCCAATTTCCTGGCAAAGGGAAAGAGCTTCTGAAGTCAGGAAACTGATTTCATTTCTCACACATGAAGAAATAATGCCAAGAGGGAAGTTTTTGGTGGTGTTTCTATTACTCTCCTCTGTGGATGACCCAAGAGATCCCCTCATTGAGACCTTCTGTGCTTTTTACCAAGATCTCAAAGGAATGGAAAATATACTGTGTATTTGTGTACATTCAGACATATGTCAGGGTTGGAAAGACCTGCTTGAAGCAAGATTAACAAAACAGCAAGATGAATTATCAAACCAATGTATTTCTGCTTTAAATCTTGAAGAAATAAATGGGACTATTCTTAAACTAAAATCTGTAACTCGGTCCTCAAAGAGATTGTTGCCCTCAGTTGGTTCATCTACTGTCCTTCTGAAGAAAGAAGAAGAAATGACTGCCCTGGAAATTCTCTGTGAAAATGAATGTGAAGACACGCTCTTAGAGAAAGACAAAAAAAAATTACTTGAATTCAAGGCATCCAAAGAGGAAGCCTTCTACCGAGGTGGCAAGGTATCATGGTGGAATTTCTACTTTTCTTCTGAAAACTATTTTTCATCTTTTGTCAAAAGGGATAAATATGAAAGACTGGAAGCAATGATTCAAAACTGGGCAGATTCTTCTAAACCAACATGTGCCAAAATCATTCATCTGTATCACCATCCAGGCTGTGGAGGGACTACCTTGGCTATGCACATTCTGTGGGAACTAAGGAAGAAATTCAGATGTGCTGTGCTGAAAAATAAGACAGTGGATTTTTCTGAAATTGGAGAACAGGTGACCAATTTAATTACCTATGGGGCAACAGGCCATCAGGAATACTTACCAGTACTGCTCCTTGTTGATGATTTTGAAGAACAAGACAATGTCTACCTTCTGCAGGCTTCCATTCACACAGCTGTAGCTAAAAAGCACATTCGATATGAGAGACCCCTAGTGATCATCCTAAATTGCACGAGGTCACAAAATCCTGAAAAAAGTGCGAGGAACTCAGACAGTATTGCCCTAATACAACAACTGTCTCCCAAAGAGCAGGGAGCTTTTGAGCTTAAATTGAAAGAAATCAAAGAACAGCATAAAAACTTTGAAGATTTTTATTCCTTCATGATCATGAAAACCAATTTTAATAAAGAGTACATAGAAAATGTAGTGAGGAATATTCTGAAAGGGCAGAATATTTCCACCAAGGAAGCAAAGCTCTTTTCTTTTCTGGCTCTTCTAAATTCATATGTGCCTGATACCACCATTTCACTATCACAGTGTGAAAAGTTCTTAGGAATCTCAAACAAGAAGGCTTACTGGGGAGCAGAAAAACTTGAAGACAAAATGGGGACCTTCTCTACAATTCTGATAAGAACAGAGGTGGAAGAATGCGGGAAATACTGTGGAGTGCGTATCATTCACCCTTTGATTGCAATTCTCTCACTGGAAGAATTGAAGAAAAGCTATAACTTGAATAAAAGTCAAATTATGCTGGATATGCTAACAGAAAATATGTTCTATGACGCTGCCATAGGAAAAAGCAAATTTCTCCAAGATATGCAAACCCTGCTGCTCATAAGACAGCGCAATGAACATGAAGGTGAAAAGGGAAACTGGTTTTCCCCATTCATTGAAGCATTACATAAAGATGAAGGCAACGAGGTAGTTAAAGCTGTATTGCTTGAAGGTATTCGTCGGTTCAACCCAAATGCATTCATGTGCCAAGCCTTGGCAAGACATTTCTACCTTAAAGAGAAGGATTTTAGCAATGCTCTGAATTGGGCTAAACAAGCCAAAAAGATAGAACCTGACAATTCCTATATTTCGGACACACTGGGTCAGGTCTACAAGAGTAAAATAAGATGGTGGGTAGAGGAAAATGAAAGAAAAAGGAACCTTTCAGTTGATGATCTAACTAATCTTTTGGAATTAGCAGTACATGCCTCAAATGCATTCAAAGAATCTCAACAGCAAAGTGAAGATCGAGAATATGAAGTGAAGGAAAGATTGTGTCAGAAGTCCAAAAGGAGGTATGATACTTACAACATTGCTGGCTATCAAGGGGAGATAGAAGTTGGACTTTATACAATTCAGATTCTCCAGCTCATTCCTTTTTTTGACAATAAAAATGAACTGTCTAAAAGAGACATGGTCAATTTTATATCAGGAAATAGTGATATTCCAGGTGATCCAAATGAATTTAAATCGGTCCTCAAGAACTTTATTCCTTATCTAACCACTTTGCAATTTTCTTTGAAGAAGTCCTTTGATTTTTTTGATGATTACTTTGTCCTTCTAAAACCCAGGAACAACATTAAGCAAAATGAAGAGGCCAAAACTCGGAGGAAGGTAGCTGGATCTTTCAAGAAGTACGTAGAAATATTTGGTCCCTTAGCAGAATCACAAAGCAAATATGTTGGATCAAAGCTCCATTTACCACTTGAAGTAGAGAGAAACCGAAGAAACCTAGAAGCTTTAAAAGCAGACAAGTTTTCTGGGCTCCTAGAATATCTTATCAAAAATCAAGAAGATGCTATAAGTACCATGGAAGATATAGTGAACAAATACACTTTTCTCTCTGAACAATGCGCTGTCAAAATGCAGCTAAAGGAAAAGCAAAACTTCATCTTGGCCAACATCATTCTCTTTTGTATTAGACCTGCCTCCAAATCAGTGAAGTCAATTAAAAAACTGAAAGAACAGCTTCGAGATATCTTACAACAAGTAGGACCAACTTACCAGTATTTAGAACCTTATTTCCTAGCTTCACTCTTATTCTGGCCAGAAAACCAACAACTAGATCAAGATTCTAAACAAATGGAAAGGTATGCTCAGTCACTGGAAAATTCTTTCAGGGGGCAATATAAACACATGCATCGTACAAAGCAACCTATTGCATATTTTTTTCTTGGAAAAGGAAACAACATGAACAGACTTGTCCACAAAGGAAAAATTGATCAATGCTGTGGAAAGACACCTGATATTAATGCCGTGTGGCAAAGTGGAGATGTATGGAAGGAGAAAAAAGTCCAAGACCTTTTGCTTCGTTTACAGGGACGAGCTGAAAATAATCGTTTATACATAGAGTACGGGATCAATGAAAAAATCACAATCCCCATCACACCCGCTTTCTTGGGTCAACTTAGAAGTGGCAGGAGCATAGAAAAAGTATCTTTTTATCTGGGATTTTCCATTGGAGGCCCACTTGCTTATGACATTGAAATTGTTTAAGAGCCTGATTTTCCTCCAGGAATGTGGTCTTAGTTCCACCTAATTTGTTTTAGATCCAAGACCCATACTTTAAATTGGAAAATTTATAGATATAGCCCTTGACTTTTCAGACCCATCATACAATATTTAATTTGCTATTATATTAAGCATTTGGTGATTCCTACAAAGATTATGGTGAAGAAGGAAAGAATGGGAGACGTGGAAAGCAGCAAATCCCTCCCTTGGTTTGGATAACACCGTGGAGGACAAAATAATAAAAGGCTGTGTATGGAATTAAGAGAGGCAGACATAGTAAGTCAGCCATATGGAGCCTCCACTGCTTCCCCCAGTTACCCCACCAAGGCATGGATTAAAGACAAGGATCTACTCTCTTCTCAAATGTGACATTTTTTCAGAATAAGAAAAAAATAGTTTTGGTTCCAAGACATTAGATGATCTGACAAACATTTCTCAAAAATATCAAAAGCCTCTCAAGCTGAGTAGCAACACTTATTTTGACCAAGTAGATCATAAATGTATCCTGTGTTTGACATTTAGGTGCCTTCCAAGGAGAAGGGCCACCCAGTTCTCTAAAGGTCATACCCACAGAGGTCAATTGATCGTACCAAAGTGTCTGGGAAATTAGCTACTGAGCTTATAAACCTCCCTCCAAATAAACAAATGGGGAAATGCACCCAAACTCTAAAGGCTATGAACAAAAAGAACTCTTGTGAAAAGATTAACAAGTCCCTCACCCAGGGGATCACAATGCACTGGCAAGATATGCATATAACCCATGTGTTGAATAAATGTAATCAGTGAGATGGAATCCTAATAAAATTATGGATACCAACAATGTCTGCCAAAACCATTAAATGGAATTCTGATTTTAAAGAAAAAAAAACTTAATAACAGATAAATCATATTGTCCTAAATCCTGATTGATACAAACATCACAAAGACAATCTGGCCTTACAGGGCTGGAAGAACCAGAGAAGTGTACTACCCATGAGATGTTCTTGCCAAATAATTAAAACTGAATTTGATCAACCATCTAGATCTTACTTCTCATTTAAAAGAAACACAAAAAAGACAGGATCCTGTTAAATACCAACACAGATATCCAGAAAGCAGAAACTCACAATTCAAAAAAAATCTGATTGTTTTTCAGTCAAAAAGAAAAAAAAATCACAAAGGACAAAAACAAAAATCACAAGGGAGACTGAAAATTACAGGAAACTTAGCAACTAAACGGAACACTTAGATTTTGGATCCTGATTTGAACAACCAATCCTAAAAGAAATTATTAAGCAATCAAATTTGAACACAGACTGGATATTTGAGGATATAATAAGGTTGCTATTGATTTGTTAGGTGAGATGACCATACTGTGGTCACAGTTTTTAACAAGCTTTTTTTTTTTTTTCTTTTAGAGATATATGCCCCAGTATTTGTGAATAAATGATGTGACTTAAGATTTGCTTCAAAGGAATTCTGTGTGGGGGGTCGGTGGTGAGAGTTGACAGGGATGTGACTAGACAGGAACCTCAGCTCACGATTGCTGAATGATGGAACACAGGAGTTCTTTTTATTCCTCTCTCTCTTCTTTCGACTGTGCTTTTGAAATTTTGTTATAAAAGGTTTGCCAAATGAAGAACCAAAGAATGCAATCAGTTTTTGCCTTCAGAATCTCATTAGAATTTTTTTTACCGAGGGAAGGTTTTCCCTTGCTCTTGCATGAAATTTCACCTTCATGATTAATCAGCTCACTCTTCATTATTTTTAATTTTACAAATTAAAATTGTATAAATGTATGGTTTGTGAAATGTGTATATACTGTAAAATGATTAAATCAAGCTAATTCATATATTCATCACCTCACAAATTTTTTTTTTTTTTTTTTGCGATGCTGGGGATCAAACCCAGGGCCTTGTGCTTACAAGGCAAGCACTCTACCGACTGAGCTATCTCCCCAGCCCACAAACTTTTTTTTTTTTTTGTGGTGAGAACATTTAAAATCTATTATCTAAGCAATTTTCAAGAATCCAATACATTATCAACTATAGTCACTATGCTGTATAATAGATCTCTAAAACTTATTTCTCCTACCTAACTGAAACTTTATACATTGTGACCAACATCTCCCTGTTTCCAAGCACACCCCAACTCCTGTGCCCCTAATAACTACTGTTCTAACTATCTGCTTCTACAAGTTCAATTTTTTAGATTCCGCTTGTAAGTGAGAGTATGAGGTATTTGTCTTTCTGTGTCTGGCTTGCTTCACTTCTCCTCAATAATGTTTTTTAAATAATAATAAATGCACTGAGTACAGTGGCTCACACCTGTAATCCCAGAGGCTTGGGAGGCTAAGGTAGAAGGATCGCGAGTTCAAAGCCAGCCTCAGCAAAAGCGAGGCCCTAAGCACCTTAGTGAGACCCTATCTCGAAATAAAATACAAAATAGGGCTGGGGATGTGGCTCAGTGGTCAAGTGCCCCTGAGTTCTATCCCTGGTACCCACTCCCCCCAAAAATAATAATAATAAATGCTCTGGTTAAACACAGTCTCAATTTGGAAATTAGAGTGTCCAGTCACATTTTTATCTGGAGTCACTTCCCCCTCTGTCTCACATCAGTGAATACTACACAGAACTGTCTTTGTTGGAGTCTTGTCCTCCTGGCGGTTCTTTTGATCTCAAGTTCAGCCAGCCTAAGCCAGTGCCATCTCTACCATGACCTACCTTAGGTACACAGGAAATACTTGCAAATGCTGGTTCTGCCATTGGTAAAAAATGTAGTCAACTTCCAGTCTTAGGAGTAACATGCCCTGTAAAGGCCAAAGTCTCTAAGAGGACCTCTGGAAGGCTCCCTCTCTTAGGAGGTCTGGAGACAACTTTCTCCAAAAGAAGCTCTTCGTACAGGGCTGAGGATGCTACTCAGAGATAGAGCCTTTGCCTAGTATGCAGAGGCCCTGTGTTTGATCCCTAGCATTGCAAAATTTCAAGAGAAGAAAAGGATCTTTTTGTAAAACCTCACTTCCTTAAGGCCAGTTGTTGGCAAAGCACCACTTATAAGTCAAAGTAAGCCTACTGCCTGTCTTTGTAAATAAAGTTTTATTGAAACATAGCTATGCTCACTTGTTTAAGGACTGTGTTTGGTTGTTGTCATGGTTTAGAGAAGTGCTCCCTAAAGACTCCAGTGTTAAAGGCTTGACCCCCAGGGCAACAAACTTCAGACACAGAGATTTGGGGTGTGATTGGATCATGAGGGCTCTGACCTTGTCAATGGATTTGTCCTTTGATAAATTAATAATCTGATGGCATTATTGGAAGGTGGAGAACACTAGGAGATGGGTTCTAGTTGGAGGAAGTGGGTCACTTGGGGACATGCACTGGGAGGATATATCTTGTCCCTGGTCAGCCTCATCCCTCCTCTTTCTCTGCTTCCCAGATGCCATGAGGTGAGCCACCCTGAGGCTTCTGCCTTGAATTTTCATGGTCTGCAGCCTCTGAAACTACGAACCAAAATAGATCTTCCCTCCCTTAAGTTGATTTTCTCAGGTATTTGTCACAGCAGCGAGAAGCTGACTAACACAGTATCTTTACACTACAACAGAGCTGAGTAGTCGCAATAGAGCCCATCAGGCCTCTAAAGCCTAAAATGTTTGGTATCTGGCTCTCTACAGAAAACATCAGGGAACTCCTGTTTTATATTCTCAAGCCTATTACATCTTTACTGTCTAATTGGTTCTCGGACACCTACTTTGAAAATATGTACTTTGATTTATCACCTCATTTTAGTTTCTGATTTTTATTATTTCAGAGCCAAAGTTAAATTTTAATATCTTTTTAATAGCCACAATGTATTTTCATGTTATAATTATCCAGATCCACTTTTCCAAAGAACAGCAGAGTAACAAATGTGTCTTAATTGCAAACTAAAAAAAAAAAAAAAAAATCAAACTCAATCTAGATAAATTTGACAAACACATTATAACAGGAATTTAGAGGCTGTGCCTTTGCTAAAAAGGACTGGCACTCCAATCGGGCCTGTGGAAGTCCAATGGGTAACTGAAAGCAGGATAAACTTGGAATCCCTGTCTTCATTTTCCATTTATTTCCTTCATTATCATAAATTTTGGGTCAGATTCCTCTCAGCTCTACATGTAGGCATGTTAATCATTTAAAGATTGTTCAAGTAAAGCTAATAATCTGCCTATACCCATAGGACTTAAAATAAGCATACTATAGTGATGCAGTCACATGGTGTAATCTATAGCAGTTCAATTCACAAACACTAAACTGTGGGACCAACTAGATGCCCTTCAAGAGATGAATGGATAAAGAAACTATATATACACAATGGAATATTACTCAGCCTTAAAGAAGAATGGAATCATAGCATTTGCAGGTAAATGGGTGTAGTTGGAGAACTTCATGCTAAGCGAAGTAAGCCAATCTCAGAAAACCAAAGGCCAAATGTTTTCTCTGATAAGTGGATGCTGACCCATACGGGGTTGGGGGTGGGGGGCAAGGGAAGAATGGAGGAAATTTGGATTTGGCAGAAGTGAGGGAAGGGAGGGGTTTAGAAATGGAAAAGATGGTGGAATGAGATGGACATTATTACCCTACGTATGTATATGATTGCACAAATGGTGTGACTCTGCATAGTGTACAACCAGAGAAATGAAAAATTGTGCTCCATTTGTGTACAGTGAGTGGAAATGCATTCTGCTGTCAGGTATAACTAATTAGAACAAATGAAAATAAATAAATAAAATTTTTTAAAAAGCTAATAATCTGCCCCCTTTAAAGCAGAGATCCAAGATAAGAGTAACTATGGTATTTTCAAGGTGTTCAGGTACATTCAACTGTAAGGGATTTTTTATTCATATATACATATATTATTTTTTTAGTTTTGATACAATACCAAGATATGCCACAAAAGCATGGAACCCAACCCATTTCCATTCAGTCCCTTTTCCCCTCCCTCCACTCTGCCAATCCCTCTTCAATTCATATACAGTTTATTTGTTTGTTTGTTTACAGGTACTGGGGATTGAATCCAGAGGTGCTCAACCACTGAGCAACATCCCCAGTCCTTTTTATTTTTTATTTTGAGGCTGGGTCTCACTAAGGTGCATAGGGCCTCACGCTAGACTGCTGGCTTTGAATCTGCAATCCTCCTGCCTCAGCCTCCCAAGTAGCTAAGATTACAGGCTTGTGCCACCGTGCTGGTTTTATTTCATTAGTATCCTGTGGATACACTCAATGCCAGGACGCACCATGCCACATCCATGCACACACATACAGAAGTTTGCTCAGATTCATTCCACTGTTCTCCCTTTTCCAGTCCATTCTTCTTTCTTCTCTACTGATCTTTCCTCCATTTTTATGAATTAACCTCTCCCCTTTCTTTTTCCTTTCTCTCTCTCTCTCTCTCTTCTTCTTATTTTTTATCCCTTCTCTCCTTATTTTGGATTAGTTTCCCCACATCTGAGAAAACACTCAACCTTTGACTTTTGGGGACTGGTTTCATTGACTTAGCATGATGGTCTCCAGTTCCATCCAGTCTCCAGCAAATATCATGATATTATTCTTCTTTAAGGCTGAATAATACTCCATTGTAAATCTATACCATATTTTCTTTATCCATTCATCTGTTGAAGGGCACTTTGGTTTGTTCCTTAACTTGGTTATTGAGGATTGTGCTGCTGTAAACATTGATGTGGCTTGCATCACTGTAGTATGCTGATTTTAAATCCTTTGGCTATATACCGAGTTGTGGGATAACTGTGTCATGTGATGGTTCCATTCCTAGTTTCTTGAGGAATCTCCATTCTGTTTTTCAAATGGTTTGAAGTCCCATCAACAATGTGTAATTATATATTTTTCTCCACATCCTTGCCAAAATTTATTGTTATTTGTATTCTTGGTAATTGCCATTCTGACTGGAGTGAGATGAAATCTCAATGTAGTTTTAATTTGTGTTTCCCTAATTGTTAGAGACATTGAATATATTTTCAAATATTTGTTAATCATTTCTATTTCTTCTATTGAAAAATGTCTGTTTAGTTCCTTTGTCCTTTGGTTGATTGGGTTGTAATTATTATTATTATTATTATTAATTATTATTATTATTATTATTGGCATTATGTTTTTTGAGTTCTGTGTATATCCAGGATATTAATGCCCTAACTGGGGAATAGGTGGCAAAGATTTTCTCCCATTCTGTAGGTTCTCCCTTCATGCTCTTAACTGTTTCCTTTGCTTTAAGAAAGCTTTTAAATATGACGACATCCCATTCATTGATTTTTAATTTTACTTCTTGTGCTTTAGGAGTCTTGCTAAGAAAGTGAGTTCCTGATCTGACATCTTGGCCTATGTTTTCTTCTAGCAAGGACAGGGTTTCTAATCTAATTCATAAGTCTTTGATCCACTTTCAGTTGAGTTTTGTGCAGAGCGAGAGATAGGGGTCAAATTTCATTCTTCTACATATAGATTTCCAGTTTTCCCAGTACCATTTGTTAAAAAGGCTATCTTTTCTCCAATGTATGTTTTTGGCACCTTTATCTGTAGCAAAAACTGTATTTATGCGGGTTTGTTTCTGTGTCTTCTATTCCATTCCCTTGATCTTCATGCCTGTTTTGGTGCCAGTACCATGCTGTTTTTGTTACTATAGCTCTGTAGTATAATTTGATGTTCTGTATTATGATGTGTCCTGTTTGGCTTTTCTCACTAAGGATTGTTTTTGGTCATTTTGGGTCTCTTATTTTTCCAAATGAATTTCATAACTGCTTTGCCTAGTTCTGCAAAGAATGTCATTGGAATTTTGATGGGGATTGCCTTGAATTTGCATGCTTTTGGTATTATGGACATTTTGAGAATATTAATTCCACTTATCCATGAACATGGGAGGTCTTTCCATCTTCCAAGGTCTTCCATTTCTTTCTTTATTATTCTATAGTTTACATTGTAGAGGTCCTTCACCTCTTTTGTTAGATTGATTCTCACCCAATGTTAGATTGATTCCCAAGTTGTTGGAGTTTTGTTTTTGGTTTTGAGGCTATTGTGAATGGAATAGTTTTCCTAATTTCTTTTCAGCAGACCCATCACTGAAGTAAAAAAAGCAATTGAATTATGAGTGTTGATCCCATATCTTGCTACTTTGCTGATTTCATTTATGAGTTCTACAAGTTTTCTGGTAGAGTTTTTTAGGTCTTCTAAATATAGGATCATTTTGTTAGGAGAGAGAATTTGGATCCTTTAATCCCCTTACTTGTATACATTTAAATTTTCTTCTCTTGCCTAATTTCTCTGGCTAGAATTTCAAAGATTATGTTAATTAGGAGCAGTAAGAGTGTACATCCTTGTCTTGTTCCTGTTTCTAGAGGAAATGCTTTCAGTTTTTCTCCTTTCAGTGTAATGTTGGCCTTTGGTTTGTCATATGCAGATTTTACAATGTTCAGGTCTGTTCCTTCTATTCCTAGTTTTTCTAGAGTCTTAAACATGAATGGGTGCTGAATTGTGCCAAAAGCTTTTTCTGCATCTATTGAGATAATTATGTGATTCTTGGTGAATGACAATTACTGATTTCAATATGTTGAACCAACCTTCCATCCCTGGGATCATGATGCATTATCTTTTTAATGTGTTTTTGCATGCAGTTTGCTAATATTTTATTAAGAATTTTGGCATCTAAGTATATCAGGAACATTGGTCTGAAATTTTCTTTCCTTGATGTGTCTTTGTCTAGTTTTGGTGATACTGGCTTTGTAGGATGAATTTGGCAGGGTTCTCTGCTTTCTATTTCATGGAATAATTTGAAGAAGATTGGTATTAGTTCTTCCTTAAAGGTCTGGTAGAACTCAGCTGAGAATCCATCCAGTCCTGGGCCTTTCTTTGTTGGTAGGCTTTTGATAGCTGCTTCAATTTAATTACTTTATGTTGATCTGCTAAAGTTTTCTATATCCTCCTTGTTCGATTTGGGTAGGTCATATGTCTCTAGGAATTTGTCAATATCTTCAAATTTTGTAGCTTATTGGAGTACAAAATTTCAAAATAATTTTTAATGATTGTCTAGATTTCAGTAGAGTCTTTAGTGATATTTCCTTTTTCATCTCAAATTTTGTTAACTTGAGTTTTTCCCTCTTGGTTAGTTTGGCTAAGGACTTATCAATCTGATTTATTCTTTCAAAAAACCAATTCTTTGTTTTGATGATCTTTTGTATTGTCTTTCAATCTCAATTTCATTGGATTCAGCTCTGGTTTTAATTATTTCCTGTCTTCTCCTGATTTGGGTGTTGATTTGTTTATCTTTTTCTATGGTCTTGAGATATAATGCTAGATTATTTATTTAGTATCTTTCTATTATTTTAATGTATGAGCTCATTGCTTGAACTTTCCTCTTATAATTACCCAAAGATTTTGATATGTTATATCACTATTCTCATTTACTTCTAAAAATGATTTTTATTTCTCCCTGAACTTCTGATATTCATTCAACCTTCCAAAGTGCATTATTTAATCTCCAGGTGTTTGAGTAGTTTCTGTTTTTTTAACTTATCATTGATTTCTAATTTCCTTCCATTATGTTCTGGTTGAATGCAAGGTATTACCTCTATTTTTTTTTTATTTGCTAAGATTTGCTTTGTAACCTAAAATATGGTCTATTTTTTTAAAATGTTCCATTACTGTTGAGAAAAAAGTAAATTCAGTTGTTGATGGATGAAATATTCTACAGATGTCTATTAGGCCCCTATTATTAATTGTATTATTTAGTTCTGTAGAATCTTTACTTAGTTTTTGTCTATATGTTCTATCCAGTGGTGAGAAAGGTATGTTAAACTCACCCAGTATTAGTGTCTTGTGGTTTATTTGATTCTTAATATTAAGAAGTGTTTGGCTTATACATGTAGATGCTCTATTGTTTTGGACACAAATATTTATGATCATTGTGTCTTGTGGATGTATGATTCTCTTAAGCAGTATGAAGTGATCTTCTTTGACTTTTCTAATTAATTTGGCTTAAAGTCCACTTTATCTGATATGAGAATAACTATCCCTGCTTGTTTATGAGTCCCATTTGAATGGTATGTCTTTTCCCATCCTTTCATCTTCAGACTGTGGATGTCTTTGCCTGTAAGGTGAGTGTTTTACAGACAGCATATTGTTGGGTCTTGTTTTTAATCCAATCTGCCAACCTGTTTCTTTTGATTAAAGAATTTAGACCATTTATATTCAATGTTATTATTGAGAGATGATTTTTATTTTCTGTTATTTTAATTTATTTCTAATATTTAAATCAGACTGAATTCTACTTTAATTGATCTACCTTCTAGTGTAATTCCTCTTATGCTGGTTTTCATTTTATTTTTCTTATCTTCTTATGAACTAGGTTTTTGAGTATGTTATATAGTGCAGGCTTTCTGGTTATAATTTTTTTTAGCTTCTGTTTATTTCATGGAAGATTTTATTTCATCTTCAGTTCTGAAGTTTAATTTTGCTGGGTATTTCTGATTGACATTCGTTTTCTTTCTGAGCTTGGTATATATTTTTCTAAGCCCTTCTGACTTTGAGGATCTAGTTGAGAAAGCAGTTGAAATCTGGAATAACTTTCCTCTGAATGGGACAAGCCATTTTTCTCCTGCAGTATTTAAAATTCTATCCTTATTCTGTCTGTTAGGTACTTTCATTATAATGTTTCTTGGAGTGGATCTATTGCAATTTTGTATATTTGGAGTCCTATATACCTCTTTTTTTTAATTTTTTTTTTATTATTATTGTATACAAATGGGATACATGTTGTTTCTCTATTTGTACATGGAGTCAAGGCATACCATTTGTGTAATCATACATTTACATAGGGCAATGATGTTTGATTCATTATTTTTTCCCTTCCCCCCCACCCCTCCCACCCCTCTTTTCCCTCTATACAGTCCTTCTTTCCTTCATTCTTACCACACTCTTTATCCCTAATCCTAAACCTAACTATATACCTCTTGTATTTGAATTTCCATCTCATTCTTAAGGTTTGGAAATTTTTCTGATATTGTTTCATTGAAAAAGTTGTACATTCATTTAGCTTGTATTTCAGATCTTTCATCTATCCCAGTGATTCTTAAATTTGGTTTCCTGATATTATCCCAGATTTCTTTAATATTCTATTCATGGTCTCTTAACATCTTTTCTTTATGTCAACTTAATTCTAAAGATTATATACTTTGTATTTGAGGTCTGAAAAATCTAACAGTCTAATATATTGGTGATGCTTTCTGTTGAATTTTTAACTGGTTTTTTGAGTCTTACATTTCCAGAACTTCTGCTTGGTTCTTTTTCAGAATCTCTAACTCTTTATTGAAGTGATCTTTCACTTTCTGTATTTTCCCTTCAATTTAACTCTATATCTTTATTTATATCATAGAAAATTTTAACAATGAACTTTCTAAAGTCTTTCTCTGATATTTCTCCACTGTGGTGTCAATGAAGTCAGTTATTAAAGCATTATGGGTTATTTCAGATGGTTTGCTCCCTTGATTTTTCATATTGTTTATATGTCTATTTCTCCTTTGGGATAGTTCTCACTTATTATTTTAATTGAGTTACTACTTTGTGAGCTTATTTCTCTTGAGAATCTTGGGTTGGGCAAATATCCAGATATTAATATTTTAAGTCAATGTGTGACCTCTACTAATCCCAATATCAGCACCACTTTAAAGATGCCACTGAATTCTATTTACTATAATCCATTCAGAGTCAAGCCTTGTACTATTCAATCTTAAGAGAAACAATTTCTTGCTATGATTTTCAACTGTTCCTTAAATTCAGATATAAATTTGTAATAGAATTCTGGAATATGTCATAAAACAGTTATTAAGTTTAGTAAAAATTACTATAACCTTAAATGAGGGCTAAGATGGGTGAAGAAGAAAGATTGGACAAAAAGGAGAGAGAGAAAATAGAGACAGAAATAAAGAGTGAAAGATATAAAAGAATAATTCACACCAAGGTAGAAAGAAGAAATGGATAGTGAATATTTGAGGTAGCAGCAGATAATACAAGAGGCTTAATAAGGGGTAAGAGGAGCAAGTATACACTAGAGCTAAAAAAATAAAGATTGAGTGATTCTAATTAATTCTTTAAACCATTAGATAAAATACATTCAAATGGAATGAAGGTACAATGTTGGATACTGAAGTAACAACTATCATTCAAGTTAAAGAAGTATTTATATGATCAAAATTGACATCAGAATTATTTATAGTAAACTATGTTGAGGCAAAGAAAATTCTTGTTGAATCTTGGTTTGGATTTCATTGGGGTTTGGACATTTAGCAGATGTCCATCACTCTTTGGTACTGGATTTCCCCAGAGCTGCAGGGGCACAGGAGCCAATTACTAGTTGCTATGGATTTCCCACCAGTAGTTTGGGTTTGTCAGTGTGTAGGTCTTCAGTTGACTGCCCAGTGGGTATAATATGGTGCCTGGGTTGTTTCTATTGTGTGCTGGAGTTCAGAACACAGGCTCTGGAGTGTCCCTGTGATTGCTATGGGTCACCGTGTACCTGTTCCCTTCTATAGGATACTTTTGGTGATGGTGAAGATCCTGGTGGCTGTCTGTGAGCACAGGAACTCTGGTTTGAATTTCTGGCAGGTGATCTGTGATGCAGAAGTATTCTCCTGGCCAACATCACTCTCTGGGTTACTGCAGTGGAGGGACTCAGGTGGTTCACCCAGGTTCTAGTTTCCATTACCCCAGCTTATGAATGATGGGCATTGATTCCCTCTGTTGACCATGTCTGATGCAAAGTCCTGCCAGTATCCACACAGTGCCCATACACTCACCTGTTAAGATCACAAGTCAGGCTGGGTACCATTTAAGCTGAAGAGCAGCCAGTTCTATTACTCCAGTAATTTTTTGCTTTCACCAATCTCCCTCTATGTTTGTTGGTGTCTTCCACTTAAGTTTCCTGGGGTATTTGGGGAACTTATCCTAGCAACCTTCTCTCCGCAACTGTCACCATCCAAGAACCATGGCTTCAAAAAGTGAAGCACACCCCAGCCAGAAAATCTCAGAGAACCACACTGAGACATACTACATTCAATGATTAGAGCACAAATCATTAAAATGTAATTTAGAATAACAGAGAAAACAATTTTTTTAAAGTGGGTGCTTTGAAACACTAAAAAAATTGATAAACTTCTGGAAAGACTGACAAAAAAGGAGAGAAGAAACATATTACCATTATTGGGAATGAAATGGGAATGACTCTGAAGATATCAAAAAGATAATAAGGAATATTTTAACAACAATACAAGCATAAATTCAATAACTTGCATGAAGGCGATCAATTCTAAGTAAAGCACAAATTACTGTCTTGCCCAATGTGAAACAGAGCTTTTCAATAGTTCAAAATTCCTAAAGAAGTCTCCAGATCAAGTAGTTTCACAGGAGAATTCTACCATGTCAAACAAGGAAAAATTAACACCAATTTTATATAATCTCTTCCAGAAAATAGGAGGGAACACTGCCAATTAATTTCATAAATCTAAATTTACCCTGATGCCAAAAGTATCAGCTGTCCCTCCCAAAGTAGCGATCAGTATGCCTCATGAACATAACCACAAATTTCTTTAACAAAATAAAAGGAAATTGAATTTAGGAATCTATAACAAGTGAGGTTTATACATGGGATGCAAGACTGGTACAATAACACTAAAAATGCCATATTAAAAAGTCAAATTAGAAAAATAACATGAGCATATCAACTAATTGAGGAAAAGCATGTGACAAAATTCAACACCCATTTGTGATAAAATCTCAAAGAAAGCTCTACCTCAAGAACATTCCTCACTTTAAAAAAGAGCATCAACAAAAAACCTACAGTTAATATCATACTTAATATAATACTTGGTTGGCTGCCCAGCGGGTGGATGCAGCACAGCAAGCCCATAGCTGCGGGGACAGCGCTCTGTCAGTGTGAACCTGCCAGGTGCTGGCTCACTGTGGCAGGCAGCAGGGGGGTTTGCCCTGCAGTCCAGCCCTTGCCTCGGGTCAGGCTGCCTATGACCAGCACACCCTACAACCTAACGGGGCTAGCTCCTGGGCAGTCGGGTGTAAGACAGCCTGCGGGGAAGGCATGAGGGGATGACACCCCAGCTGTCAGTCTGTGATCCTAGCCAATGATTGGTCCACTTGGCAGCCTGTGCTTGGCAGCCATTGGCCTAATCCCTAGCCTGCAGATTTTAACTACTCAGCAATTGACCTGATTGTAGCCGGTGAAATCCAACTACTTAAGAGAAGCTCCCCGCCATGCCTGCACTTCTGCGTGCTCTCTCTCTCTCTCTCTCTCTCTCTCTCTCTCTCTCTCTCTCTCTCTCTCTCTCTCTCTCTCTCTCCAGGGTATACACTGTTCATCTGCCTAATAAAATCTTTTGCATGAGTTCCCTCGTCCAGAGAGGTTTTTCTGGGCACTTTTCACTTTTCACTTAATGGTAAAGAATTGAATATCTTCCCCCTTAAAATTAAGGACAAGGCAAGAATTTCTGCTCTCATCACCCATCCAACATTGTACTGGAAGTTCAAACTGCACAATAAGACAAGAAAAGGAAACACAAACACAAACACACAGAGGAAAGAGGAAAAAATAATTGGTCGTTATTTGCAAAAGAGAAGAGCTTCTATTTAGGAAATCCCAAGGAATATACAAAAAATAATAATAATAATCAAATACAAAAGTCCTTAATAAATAAGAGAGTTTGGGGAAAAGAGTGGGTAGAAAGTGGAAATAGAGCAAACAGGTAGAGCTTTCTGGCACCCATTTTATCCAGAATGTGTAAAACAATTTTTTAAAATTCATAAGCTGTGTATACCTTTTGACCCAGTTGTCCCACTCCTCGGTTTATACCCGAAGGACCTAAAATCAGCAAACTACAGTAACACAGCCACATCAATGTTTATAGCAACTCAATTCACAATAGCTAGATTGTGGAACCAACCTAGATGTCCTTCAACAGATGAATGGATAAAGAAACTCTGGTATATATACACAATGGAATACTATTCAGCTATAAAGAAGAATAATATTATGGCATTTGCAAATAAATGGATGGAATTAGAGAATATCGTGCTAAGTAAAATAAGCCAAGCCCAAAAAACCAAAGGCTGAATGTTTTCCCTGATAAGAGGAGGATGATATATAATGGGGGTGGGGGTGGGGAATGAGAGAATAATGTGGGAACGTTATAATATGTAGAAGAAAATGAGAGAGGGGGGTATGAAAAATGGTGGAATGAGACAGACATCATTGCCCTATATATGTGTATGATTACACGAATGGTATGAATCTGCATTGTGTACAACCATAGAAATGAAATTATGTACCCCATTTGTGTACAATGAATCAAAATGCAGTCTGTAAAAAATTAAAAGCTAAATTAAAATAATTTTTAATAATTCATGAGCTGTGGTTCCATAAAAAGTTTTATTTTTAAAAAGTTTTCTTCTAGCTGGGCACAGTGGCACATGCCTGTAATACCAGCAGCTCAGGAGGCTGAGACAGGAGGATTGCGAGTTGAAAGCCAGCCTCAGGAAAAGCAAGGCACTAAGCAACTCAGTGAGACCCTGTCTCTAAATAAAATATAAAATAGGGATGGAGATGAGGCTCAGGGTTTTGAGTGCCCTGAGTTCAATCCCCAGTACCCAAAAAAAAAAAAAAAAAAAATTTCATTCTACCAATTTAAAAGTTTTCCAAACTGGTTTTATTCACTTCAACAGTAACCACTGATGAACTGAAACACTTTCAGATGCGAAAAGAAAACTCTAATGATTGTACAGTAGGACGGTCACAGCACAGAGATTTAGTTTCAGGTTACTCCAGTCCAATGAACCTCAAATTATACACCATAAGTGACTTCTTATTATGCAAAACCACTCAGAAACCCTGATCATCTGTTTCTTTATCAATATGGATGCTTCCTTGGTTATTTACAAATCCCAATCTCCAATTGAGTCAATCTTTTTCTAATTATTTTATTTTCTAGGAATCTTTCCCAGGACAAGCAGTAATCAAGTCTCAGCAATTACCATCAGCTATTATTTAGTGGTTTCCAATTTGTGAATCATGGAATCATAGAAACTTGGAATTGGAAGGAGCTGTCAAAGTCACTTGACTTGACTTCCTTTTCCTATATAAATCCTGTCCTAATTTCCCTAACAAGTGGTCACTCATCCACCTGAATGCTTTCAGGTAACATTCAAGTCTCTACGGTTATAAGGCCACTCCTCCTACCAGGTACCTTTTATCTGTATTAAGACAAATCTACATCCCCATGCATGACACCACTGTGTCTTAAACATTCCCTTTAGAACCAGTCTCTTCTCTGTTGACAAGACAATCCTTGAATTGTTAACCAACAGTAATCCTGTCTTCACTTAGTTTTTCCCACACAAATCATTTGTCATCAGAAAAAATTTTATATCTTTTCCACTGAGAACATTTGAGAGTTTCCGGACCATTCACTTATTCCCTATCAGTGCTCTAGTTTTTACTTTATTCTTATGCACTCAGTATAGGACATAATGCATGTTCTGATCAGTGGTCATGTTGCTGGAAACAGTAGTCTCATTATGTCACTAAAATAATTGATGATAATGATACCATCATCCTAATATTGAATCACTACAGTACTCCCATCTTTTTTCACATTAAATCTTTACAGATTCAATTATCCCTTGTCTTATATTATATCTAAATTCATTGCTTTAAATATCACAAGGCAAATATACTCTTCATTAGTTATACAGATGAGAAATATGCACTTTGAGAGGTATTTTGGCAGGGTCATACAAATACTAAATGGCTTATCAAAGATTTGATTCCTGCTGGGTGCAGTGGTGCATGCCTGTAAATCCCAGCAGCTTGGGAGACTGAGGCAGGAGGATCACAAGTTCAAAGCCAGCCTTAGCAACTTGGCAAGACCCTAACCAACTCAGCAAGACTCTGTCTCTAAATAAAATACAAAAAAGGACTGGGGATGTGGCTAAGAGGTTAAGTGGCCCTGGATTCAATCTCCAGCACCAAAAAAAAAAAAAAAAAAAAAAAAAAAAAAAAAAAAAAATTTTGACTCCTGATCAAAACCTAGATATTTTCTAAATCATTCTGTTAGAATAAGTAGCTTAGATGCCTAAATAGACATGAGGAAGGGAGATGGAGAAAGGAGATTCAGGCTCTGCCTATTGGTCAGACAGACAGCTCACTGTCAAGCTGGAGAAAATAGATACAGTCTATGATGGAAATTTTTCAACACGGCAAAATTGGTACAGGTACATTAAGCCATTATGGGAAACTGCAATAACTGTCCCCAAATTCATAATACATGAGGAAGGAAGTTTAAGACCAAATTTTAAAACTTGCTATATGGGAGACACCATGATATGGTCCACTCCACTTGGGGGCATAGTTCCATTTCACTCAAAAAACCCTTAATGTTTTCTCTAACTTTGTCTCTTGACTGAAATCTTTCTTTTGGGGAGACAAGAACCAGGGGGAAACTTCCACTCAGTAACATTCCATTTTCTCTCTTCATTCATTGTTTTCCTTCATTAAATATGGCTAACCTCTGCCTATATGCTAGTACATTATTTCAGGTCCTCAGGAAAAAATTGGTGATGAAGAAATGTTCCTTATAGATACTATATTCTAGTGAGTAATATGACTTAAAACATCTAAATTATGTGGAAGCATGTCCAAGGATACAGAAGAGAAAAAAGAACATTCAAAATTATAGTCAAAAGGTATCAAAGTTTCCACTTGAAGTATGTACTTATTATGTATCACTAATAACTGAATTTTTTTTAAAGTTCAAGGGAATTCCTCTTCCACCTCAGCAGTAAAAGGAGATGAGAGACTTCATGGTAACAGGAAAACTCCAGACTGATGTGTGTGTTTCATTTTCATTAAAGCTATAAAAAAAAAGTGGATGCTTTTAGTCTTAATGAAATAAGCCCTTGAAAGGAAATCCCTTAGTAGGTGAGCAAGGAACTACAGTCACTTCCACACCTGGAGAAAAATCATTAAGCCACTTAAAAACAGTAGAAAGAGCAGACTCTAAAGACAAGGAGAAAACAATTCCCAAGGACAACATGGAGTGATAAAATAGAACCTGGAATACCACCACCCCCAAAAAAGTTGCCCAACCTGTCAGTCATTTCCCATAGTAATTTTTGCTAAGTAGTTGTAGGAAATAGGTTAAAGAGCAGAAAACAATTATTCACTCTCGTGCAGTCTTACAATGTTTAGATTCCCAGAAGATAGTAAAGTTGAATTTTCTTGTGAGCCAAAACTAACTATAACTAGAACTTGGTCTTATTTAAACTCAAATCATGACAAGATCAAAGGTATCAACCACATTGCAGAAAGATGGGGAGTTAAGGTTGGATCTAAAAACAAAGAGATATCTTTTTAGTACCATTTAGTCCCATTTGAAATTTGAAGTTGACAGAATTAAATTAAAGCTCAGCTAAACACTTGGTAAAATCTGATTACTCAGTCCTCATGCTAGGCCATCAGAGAAAGGAAAGCATTTGAATTTTCTTGGGAAAACATAAAAAAATGTATTAACTTCAGGCTGTACTCTGTTTATTCATAGGGTCTGGCATAGAGTCAAAAATTATAAGATATGAAAGACAGGAATGTGACCCTCAATAGAGTCAAATTCAAATATGACCCACATATTGGAATTATAAAGAAAGACTTTAAGATACTAATTATAAATACTTTTTTTTTTTAATTTAAAAAGGGGAACTTGAATAGTGGTAAAGCACTTGCCTGAAATTTATAAGGCCCTGGGTTCAATGCTTAGCACTAAAAATTAGTAATAAAAAAATTAATAAAAATTATCAACATAGAAGAAAAAACAGATCTAAAAAGCACTGAAAGATAATTTCTAAAAAGTTCAGATTAACAGAGGATTCTTCCCTGCAGTAGAAATAATAGGTAATCTTAAAGATAAATCAATAAAAACTACAAAAACTAAAGCACAGAGTCCGTTTAAAAGCTGACCAGAAGTCAGGCATGGTGGTTGTACTAGTGATCCCTCCTACTTGGGAGATAGAGGCAGAATGATCACAAGTTCAAGGCCACACTGAGCAACATAGTAAGATACCATCTTTGAAAAGAAAAATACTGAGCAGACCAGCCAGGACATGTGAGACAACTTCAAACAATCTGATTTTCATGCAGAGTTCCAGAAGGAAAGAAGATATATGAAATGGAAAAAATACTTGATGAAATATGGTCAAAATTCCAAAATTTATAAAAACCATAAATTCACAGATCCAGAAGCCCAACAGATATCAATCCAGATAAAAACACATCATAGTCAAACTTTTGAAAATGAAAGATAAATCAAAATTTTGAATAGGGTCAGAGGAAGAAAGATACTTCACATTCAGGGGAAAAAAAAAAAATCACAAGAATTACAGATGACTTCTCATCAGAAACAATGGAAGCCAGAAAGTGATAGAATAATCTTTACAAAGATGAAAAGAATCTTGAATTCTATATCCAGTAAAATACATATAATATTCCCCGAAAATAAATTTTAAAAAGATAAATTTTCAGGAAACAAACCTTGAAATAACCTTTAGCTCCAAGATTACAATAAACACTACAGTAGCTCTTTAGGTTAAAGAGAAATAATAACAAATGAAAATATGGATATGCGGAAAGACATAGAGAGGAAAAAGGTCATTAATATAAGACATTTTCAGATGATTTTTAAAATACAATAACTATACCAAAAATAACAACTGAAGTATTATGAGGTTTAAAAGATGTAGAAGTAAAACATAAAGCAATAATGCCAGGAGAAAATTCCCCACAAGTACCTTGGATTCCTGCAAATTCTCTGAGCAGAGGCACTGATTTCTTTATTATACACTCTCTTTTCAATAATATTTGTATAGTGGGCAGTTTTGGAAGATGGAAATAATGTCTCCCTTGAGAGTCTTACTATCCATTTGAGGTTCTCTAAACCTGGGATTATTCTCCTATAAATGAAACCCACAGCATGTACAAGTGTCACCTAGTCCTTTTCAAGTCACCCTGTAGGTATTAGGGTGCTATTTTTTTTTTCTGGTATATATAAAACTGTGGAGGGCTAACTTGTTCAATGTGCTGGGAGTTCTTGACTCACAGCAAGAGTTTCATCAAGTCAAAAGCTATGGCTGTTGCTTGGGACATTTAGATTCTTTTATCAAAGAACACAGGCAACAGAGGAGTCTTGACAGAGATTGTTAACCCTGATCATCAGGATGAAGTGAAGATGATCCTACACATGATAGCAGAGAGGAATATACTTTGCATGTGATTCATTTGGGTGCCTCTTAGTGTTTCCTTATCAAATTTGACAACAGATGAACAAGCGCAGCAGACTTATCCTGGAAACCTTTTCAGACCACGGTTTCCAGGGACCCCAAACTCTCAAAGATTGAGGTTTCACAAAATTAATTTAGCCACCAACACCAACAGTGGTGCTAGATGAAGGTGAGGAAATCTAGAAAAGAGAAGAGAGGAAGGAGATTCTGAGTTTCAGCTACAACCCTGCTATTGTTTGAACATGTTGTCAAGAATTAGCTTGTTGAAAATCTGGTCTCCAGTGCAGCAGTGTTGGGAGGCGGGACTTAATGGGAAATATTTGGGTTACCAGGGATCTGTCCTCAGCTTAATACCATTCTCAGCAGATGAATTAGTTATCTCAAGAAGAAGCTATTATAAAGTGAATTGCCCCTCATGTCTCTTCTTATTCACATGAATTCACTGTCCCTTCTATCCTTCCACCATGTTATAACACAGCACAAGGATTTCAACAGAAGTCAAGCAGATGCTAGCACCATGCTCTTGGATTTCCCAATCTCCAGAACTATGAGCCAGAATTAACCTCCATTCTTTGTAAATTATCAGTCTCAGATATTCTGTTACAGCAACAGAAAACAGACTAGGTCAGGTCCTAAGAATGCCTACATTGCAAAGGCTATAGCTTACACCACCCTCCTTTCTCTTATCAGTTTCTTAAATAGATCCTTTAAAGGAACACTTTTACATGTTAGTGGGAATGTAAATTTAGTACCACCACTATGGAAATCAGTATGAAATTTCCTCAAAAGACTAGAAATGAAACCACCATATGAACAAGCTATACCACTTCTTGATACTTATCCGAAAGTTAAAGTGAAGTTGATTTTACACATGATAGCAGAGAGGAATATACTTTGCATGTGATACATTTGGGTGCATGATTGTATTACACAATACTGATACAAGCATACTCGTATTTAGAGCAGCCCAATTCACAATATCCAAACTACGGAACCAATCTAGGTGTCTATCAATGAATGAATAGATAAAGAAAACATGGTATATATTCACAACAGTGTCTGATTTAGCCATAAGAAATTAAATTATGTTATTTTTAGGAAAATGGATGGAACTTGAGGATATTATATTAAGTAAAATAAGCCAAACTCAGAAAGTCAAGGGTTGTATATTTTCTCTCCCATGTGGACGCTTAAGAAGAAAAAGGGAAAGAAAGATGGTAGGAAAAAGGTTTTGTGAAAATCAAAGGGAGATCAGTAAAGGAAAGGGACAAAGAAGAGGGAAGAGAGGAGGAAAAGAAGAAATACCAGGGAATGATATTGACCAAATTATATTGTTTGCATGTACAAATGTAACAATGAATTCCACCATTGTGTACAATTATAATACACTGATAAAAAATTATTGAAAAATAGAAATAAATAAAGTCATTTTGAGTCCTAGAAGATCCATTCTAAGAGTTTTTTTTAAATAAGATTTTGCTGTTCTTTTTAGGTATGCATGACAGTAAAGTATATTTTGACATATTATACATACATGGAGTATACCTTATTCTAATTAGGATACCATTCTTGCATTTGTACATGATGTGGAGTTTCACTGGTCATTTATTCATACATGAACATAGGAAAGTTATGTCTGATTCATTCTACTGTCTTTCCTATTCCCATTCCCCCTTCCTACTTCCATCCCCCTCCTGTCCCTTCATTCCCTTTTGTCTAATCCAATGAACTTCTATTGTACCTTCCTTCTCCCTTATTGTGCTTTAGCATCCACATATCAGAGGCAACATTTTGCCTTTGGTTTTTGGGTATTGGCCTATTTCACTTAGTATGATGATCTCCAATTCCATCCGTTTACCAGAAAATGCCATAATTTCATTTTTCTTTATGGTTAAGTAATATTCCATTGTGCATATATACCACATTTTCTTTATCCATCTGTTGAAGGGCACCTAGTTTGGTTCCATAGCTTAGCTATTGTGAATTGAGCTTCTATAAACATTGATGTGGCTGCATCACTGTAGAATGCTGATTTTAAGACCTTTGGGTATAAACCAAGGAGTGGGATAACTGAGTCAAATGGTGGTTCCATTTCAAGTTTTCTAAGAAATCACCATACTGCCAGACACAGATTGCAGCAATTTGCAATCCCACAAGCAATTTACGAGGGTATCTTTTTCCCCACATCCTTTCCAACATTTATTGTTACTTGTATTCTTGATAGTTGCCATTCTGACTGGAGTGAGATGATATCTCAGTGTAGTTTTAATTTGCATTTCTCTAATAGCTAGAGATGTTGAACATTTTTTCATGTATTTGCTGACCATTCATATTTCTTCTTTTAAGTGCCTGTTCAGTGCCTTAACCCATTTGTTGATTGGGTTATTTAGTTTTTTTGGTGCTAAGGTTTTTGAGTTCTTTATATATCCTGGAGATTAAGGCTCTATCTGAAGTGCAGGTGGCAAATATTTTCTCTCAATCTGTAGGCTCTCTGTTCACATTCTAGATTGTTTTCTTTGCTGGGAAGAAGCTTTTTAGTTTAATTCCTTTCCACTTGTTGATTTTTGGTTTTACTTCTTGTGCTTTAGGAGTCCTGTTAAAGAAGTCATTTCCGAAGCCAACATGATATAGATTTGGGCCTATATTTTCTTCTACCAGTGCAGGGTTTCTGGTCTAATGCCTAGGTCCTTGAACTACTTTGAGTTGAGTTTTGTGCAGGATGAGAGATAGTGATTTAATTTCATTTTACTACTTACAGATTTCCAGTTTTCCCAGTACCATTTGTTGAAGAGGCTATCTTTAATCTATGTTTTTGGTGCCTTTGTCTAGTTTGAGATAACTGTATTTATGGGGTTTGTTTCTGTGTCCTTTATTCTGTACAATTGGTCTATGTATCTGTTTTGGTACCAATACCATGCCATTCTTGTTACTATAGCTCTGTCATATAATTGGAGATCTGGTCTTGTGATGCCTCCTGTATCAATTTTCTTGCTAAGGATTGCTTTGGCTATTCTGATTCTCTTATTTTTTCAAATGAATTTCATGGTTGCTTTTTCTATTTCTATGAAGAATGTCATTGGGATTTTAATAGGAATAGCATTAAATCTGTATAGCAGTTTTGGTAGTATGGCCATTTTGACAATATTAATTCTGCTTATCCAAGAGCATGCGAGATCTTCAAGGTTGTCTTCGATTTCTTTCTTTAGTGTTCTGAACATGCACTGTAGAGGTATTTCACCTCCTGATTCACAATTCCCATTATTGTGAATGGAATAGTCTTCTTGAATTCTCTTTCAACTGATTTGTCATTGGTGTATAGGAATGCAATTGATTTATGGGTGTTAATTTTATATCCTGCTACTTTGCTGAATTTGTTTATGAGTTCTGGAAGTTTTCTGGTGGAGTTTTTTGGATATTCTAAATAGAGAATCATGTCATCAGCAAATAGGGGTGGTTTGAGTTCTCCTTTTCCTATTCACATCCATTTAAATTCTTTCTTTTGTCCAATTGCTCTGGATAGGTTTTCAAGGACTATGTTAAATAGAAGTGATGAAAGAGGGCATCCCTGCCTTGTTCCAGTTTTTAGAAGGAATGCTTTCAATTTTTCTCCATTTAGAATGATGTTGGCCTTGGGTTTAGCATGTAGCTTTAACATATGTTGAGGTATGTTCCTACTATCCTTAGTTTTTCTAGTGTTTTGGCATGAATATATGCTGAATTTTGTCAAATGCTTTTTCTGCATCTATTTAGATAATCATGTGATTCTTGTCTTTAAGTCTACTGATATGACGAATTATATTTATTGATTTCCATATGTTAAACAAAACTTGCCTCTCTAGAATGAACCCAAATTGATCATGGTGCACTATCTTTTAAATATGTTTTTGTATGTGATTTTCCAGTATTTTATTGAGAATTTTTGCATCTATGTTCATCAGGGATATTGGTCTGAAGTTTTCTTTCTTTGATGGAACTTTGTCTGGTTTTGGAATCAGAGTGATACTAGCGTCATAGAATAGTTTGGAAGGGTTTCCTCCTTTTCTATTTCATGGAATAATTTGAGAAGTATTGGTGTAAGTTCTTCTTTGAAGGTTGGGTAGAACTCTGCTGAGAATCAATCTGGTCATGGGCTTTTGTTTGTTGGTGGTATCTTCAACTGCATTGCTTAAATTTTCTATATCCTCCTGATTCAATTTGGGTAAGTTGCATGTCTCTAGAAATTTGTCGATGTCTTCATGATTTTCTATTTTATTGGAGTATAGATTTTCAAAGTAGTTTCTGATTATTGTCTAAATTACAGTAATATTCATAGTAATATTTCCTTTTTCATCATGAATTTCAATAATTTGAGTTTTCTCTCTCTTTTTAACATGGCTAAGGGTTTATCAATTTATTTTTTCAAGTAACCAACTTTTTGTCTTGTTTTTTTTTAATTTCTTTCGTTTCAATTTCATTAACTTTAGCTCTGATATTAATCATTTCCTGTCTTCTATTGCTTTTGGTGTTGATTTGTTCTTCTTTTTCTAGGGCTCTGAGATATAAAGTTAGGTTATTTCTTTGGTGACTTTCTATTCTTTCAATAAATGAACTCAATGCAATGAACTTTTCTTTTACAACTGCTGTCATAGTGTCCCAGAGATTTTGGTGTGTTGCTATTCTCCTTTACCTCTAAGTATGTTTTTATTTTATCCCTGATTTCTTCTGCTATCCATTGGTCATTCTAGAGCATATCATTGACACACTCCAGGTGTCAGAGTGGCTTCTATTTTTTACTTTATCATTGATTTCTAATTTCAGTCCATTATGATCTGATAAAATGCAAGGTATTATCTCTATTTTTTTGTATTTGCTGAGATTTGCTTTGTGACCTGAAATATGGTCTATTTTAGAAAATGTTCCATGTATTGCTGAGAAGTATATTCAGTTATTGAAACATGAAATATTCTATATATATATATTCTATATACAGATATATTATGTATAGTATATATATATATTTCTGTTAAGTCTAAATTATTAATTGTATTTTTTAGTTCTATAGCTTCTTAGTGATGAGAGGTATGTTAAAATTACCCAGTATTTTTGTGTTGCAATCTATTTGACTCTTGAAATTGTGAAGTGTTTGATGTATGTAGATGCTCCATTGTTTGGGGGCATAAATATTTACAATTGTTAGGTCTTGCTGATGTATAATTCCCATAAGCAGTATGAAATGTCCTTCTTTGTCTCTTATTATTAACTTTGGCTTGAAGTCCACTTTTCTGATATGAGGATAGAAATCACTGTTTGTTTACAAGGTCCATGTGAATGATATTTTTTCCCATTCCTTTACCTTTAGTCTGTGGATGTCTTTGTCTGTAAGGTGAGTCTCTTGGAGATAGCATAGTGTTGGGTTTTGTTTTTTAATCTAATATTTCAATCTATGTCTTTTGATTTATGAATTTAGGCCATTTACATTCAATGTCATTATTAAGAAATACATTTTATTCCCTGACATTTTATTTCTGGTTTTTAATTTGAATTAGTTTTATTTTGAGTGACTATTCTTCTAGTGTATTTCCTCCCTTTGCTAGTTTTCACTTTTCTTTTTCCTTTGTTCTTCAAGAAATATTTTATTCTTGCAGTTAGCAAGAAAAAGATAAATAGAAACAAAGGGAACCAGAGTTGTGAAACAGGGCTGGGGATATAGCTCAGTTGGTAGAGTGCTTGCCTAGCAAGCACAAGGCCCTGAGTTTGATCCCCAGCATCACAAAAACAAAACAACAACAGAGTTGTGAAACAGACAATAGAAAAGCAATCCAAAATATACTAATCAAAAACCCTAACCCTCAAAAAACAGCACAGAAAAATAACCACTTTCAAGAAATGCTAAAAATGAAAAAGCAGAAACAAATATATATGCATACAAATATGTAAATATCCACCAAGTATCAATGTATAAATGTCCATCATGTATCAATCCGTACACATTCAAAAACACAAAACAGAACAAAAACAAAATAAGAGAATAGTCGATAAGAGTATGTGCACACTGTCTGTGTCCAACTGTCTTTCTGTTTCTCAGTTTCCCTTCTCAGGATGGTGTGAAGAGCTGTGGAAGATACTTTCAGCTTCACTTCGGGAGTTTAGTTGTGGCTGGGTTCTCTGAGATGAGTTTCTGTAAGTGAAGCTTCCAGGGCTGGGGTTTGGTCTGGTATTGCCCCAGGTGTTTTATTGCATGGAGAGTGTGGGGGCATTAATGAACCAGTGCACTTCTAGGCGTGTACCCCACTACTCTCCCCAGGGCACCACTCATGGGAAGGGGGAGTTGATTATTCTTCGGTTCTGTTGTTAGGGGATACGCCCTTTTTGGCCTCTCAAGGACTGTTTCCAAGCCCTGAGCTCAGTCACTCCACCTGTTCAGCTTCTCCCTGCCACTGGGGGATTCAAGGAAGCAGGGGAGGGCGGGCTTTCTCGGGCCTCTCTGATCTATATGACCCCCTGGCAAAATGGCCTCCATGCCAGAGAGTCTCCTGAGTTGCTAGGCTCAACTTGGATCCTGCAGTTGGCATCTGCTGGATTCATGCACTGGACTCGGCCAGAACTGAGGGATCTAAGTTCCCGTCTGAGTTTGCGCCACTGTGCCACTGTTGCATGGAGGTGCCAGTTCGAGCTGCCCATGCACAGCAGGCAGACCCAGATGAGTTTTGCACCCGTTTAATGAGCCAAATAGCCTTTAGGTCACCCTGGGCAGGCGGCCCCTCCAATCCTGGGTTCCCCACAACAAGACTTCAGAGCACTCGTCAGTGTGTTCTAACCTTGGGTGTTAATTTTCCACGCTCCTGCTAGGAGCTCAGCTCCAATTCTCTTCCTTGGCTTTGTCTGATGTACCCCAAAATTTCCCAGTCTTCAAGGCTGTTGGTCCAATATTGAGTGTCAGTGGAGTGCTTTTATTACTCACCTCATAGAGAAGAAGTTTTCCCGCTATTTGAGTCCCAAGTCACGGAGCTGTGAGAAGAGCCAGCTTCCCTGGAATCCGCCATCTGTCTCCACCCATTCTAAGGTTTTACTTGAAGAAACGGATCCAGGCATCTCAGATGTAGGCCACAGTGAATGCTGTGAGCTCAGATCCTCTTTGAGATAAAAGTACATATTCTTCTGAATGTTGGGTGAACTTTCAGAAGACAATGCTCAGGTTTGAGCCTGCTTCTCAACTTCCTCAGCTCGGCAGAGCCTGCATGCAGAAGTTGATATGCAGTGCAAAGGCATGACCCACTGCCGCCCACTCAGAACAACTCTGATGAATCATCTTGGCTTCAGAGCTTCCCACATAATCAGCTGATGTTTTGTTGAAATTGAATTGCAGTCCAGCTTCTCCCTCTGCCCAGTCCTTTCTCCTTCCCCCTTCCACAGGTGTTGAACCCAATCACCATCACCAACAGACTCCCCTTCTTTCAGAGCCTCAGAGTGCTTCCTGAAGGGCCCCAACTGAAAAGCAGACCAATGGGTCAGATTTAACAGCACAGTCCTCATCCATATGTGGATTTCTGTTTCCTGAAAAAGATGGCATAGCAGAACACACTTTCCAATAAATCATAAAGGATAGATTTATGATCCACATGGAAAAAATGTAAAACCAGAGCTGGACTTCACACACTCAACACAAGTCACTTACAGGTGACTTGCAGACGTAAATGAAAAAAAGCCAAATAATAAAGGTTTTAGAAGAATCATCATGATTCTGAAGTACATAAGAACTTCTTAAGGAGCTCACAAAAATGCACTAACTGAAAGAAATATATTGATTATTTAGGAAATTCTGCATATTATAAAGTATCATATAACAATACAAAGACAAGCCACAAACAAGATACTGGCAACACATAACCAGCAACAGCCTAGAAAACAGATTATTTTTTGAAATCTACAAATACATGAATATGTGGAACATGTGCCAATAAAAAAGTGGCAAAAATCTTGAACTGATTTGGCCAATAAAGACTTGAAAAGGTGCTCAACCTCATTAGTTCATTAGGAAATTGTAATTAAACCCTATTAAATACAATTAGTTAGATTGACAAAAATGTGAAACCCAATAATTCTTAGTGTTGATACAGATATAGAGCATCAGGAAGCCTCGTGGCTTATTTTGCTGGTTCTTCCTTACCTTTGAAAGCTTTTGTTTCCTTGTTCAGGTTTTTCATAAAATCGATATATAGTGACATTTTAACATGTACAATATGATGAAAAATGTATACCAACATATACCCCATATTTCCTGTCAAGATAAACACTTTCAACAGCTCAAGACCTGAGTCCCAGATCTTTAAAAGTCCCAAAACCTGAGTCGTGAGAGCTCTTTTTTTTTTTTTCTTTCTGAACTCACTCAATGATGCCATCCTGGATCTTGACTTGAAATCCTCCTTATATATTTATGAATTCCACATGTGTAGCTCTGTCCTGGAACTTTTTTCTCTGGTTCTTTCTTAGTATTTCCACATAGACGCCTAGTAGACATCACAAATCCAAAACACATCCAAACTGTGTTCCTGAGTTTTCCCAAACTTGCTCCTCACACAGTTCTCTCCAGATCAGTTATTGACATCTCTCCTCTTCCAGTCTGTCAAGCCACTGTCATCTCTAACTTTCCTTATCTTTTTACTCCCTAAGTCCGATCCAGCAACAAATTGCTTTGCCTGTTGTTTTGTATCCCAAATCCATCCCCTCCTAACCACCGCCATTGCTACCAGCATTGTTCAAGACCAGTACTTCTCACCTCCATCACTGCTTCCTTGCTTCCATCCTTATTTCTTTTTTGTCTATTCACAGTATATTCCAGAGGGTTTCTGTGAAAACCTATGCCAGATTCTGCCACTCTTCTGATCAAAACCCTCCGCTGGCTATGCAACTCAGTATAAATCTAAAGTCCTTGCAGTGACATTGCAGGCACTGTGGGATCTGGTTCCCACGGCCTTAACTCTTCTCCCACTGTATAGCTCATTCTGCTCCAAGTGCAATGACCACTGGAGCTGCCAATAAGTGGGGAAGAATGTAGAGCAGGCAGGGTGGATTGAAAATCGGGAATTCCAGTTTGGATCATAATAGGTCTGTAATGTATATTAAACATCCAAGCAAGGATGCTGAGTGAGCAGAAAGACACAGGCGTCTGGGGTTGGGAGGTGATGTCTAGACTGGAGGAATAAGCTCGGGACCTATTGAGTACAGTAATGATCCTAAATTTTCAAATATATGCCACAAAGACAATAAACAAACAAGGGAATACAGAAAAATATTTGTAAAACTGATAGCATAAAGATTTATTGTGTACTCTACTTGAATATTTTAACACATCGACAAGAAGAAAAAGACAAAGAAAAAACAGTAGAAAAAGGACAAAAGAAGTAACAAGTACAATTTACAGAAGAGGTGGCCTAGATGACCAATAACCATGTGAAGAGATGCTCAAACTCAGTAGCAGAGACTAAACTGTGAATTTGAATATAACAGAGAAATAGCAAGTCATTCCCATCAGAGTGGCAACATATTTTAAAGACTTTCAAAATTAAGTACTGGCAAAGATGTAGGACCAAGGGGACACTTACTCACTTCCAGTGGGAATAAAAATAGGAATAAGTCCTCATACAACCACTTAACAATGATCTCTGTAGTTAAAAATGAGCACTTTCTAACCCAGCAATTCCTCTTCCATGTATAACCCTTTGAACTCTCAGTCTTCATACTGGAGTCCTTGTAGTTATCAAGGATATACAAAAGCTTTCTGAAGCATGCCAGGGCATAGAGAAAGAAAATCAGTTTTGAACTTTCAACTTTCATATCTATTCATTCCTGACTATGATCTGCCTGGAAAATGGCCGGTCCATTCACTGAAAGGCCCATTCAGTTTGTCCTTCCCCCTATCCCCACTCTACAATGCTCAGGGCATTGATGCTCCAGAGCAAACCACTCTAGCTCTCTATTCTGTTCACCACAGTAACCTGCAAAACCCCAGATGGAAGCAGCTTTGTCACCAGAACTGGGGACCAGGGTGGGGACAAACTAGAGCCCTCAGCTAATCCAAGATGGCATGCAGGCAGGGCACAGTGACCCTCGTCTGTTATCTCAGCTACTCTGGAGACTGAAGTAGGCCTTTTATTTTTGTCTCAAAAAATAAAAATGAGAAGGGCTAGAAATGAAACTCAGTGGTAGACCATTTATCTAGAGTACTTGAGGCTCTGGGTTTGATCCCCAGTACCAAAACAAACAAAACTGTTTTAGGCAGCTTTTTCATTCCTGTGACCCAAAGACCAGACAAGAACAATTTTAAGGAGGAAAAGTTTATCTGGGGGATCATGGTTTCAAAGGTGTCAGTCCATAGACAGCCAACTCTCAGAGCCCAAGGTAAGGCAGGACATCATGGCAATAGAGTGTGCCAGAAAAAAGCAGCTAAGGGCATCTTATCAGGAAGGAGACAGGGAGAGGGAGAGGGAGAGGGAGAGGGAGAGGGAGAGGGAGAGGGAGAGGGAGAGGGAGAGGGAGAGGGAGAGGGAGAGGGAGAGGGAGAGGGAGAGGGAGAGGGAGAGGGAGAGGGAGAGGGAGAGGGAGAGGGAGAGGGAGAGGGAGAGGGAGAGGGAGAGGGAGAGGGAGAGGGAGAGGGAGAGGGAGAGGGAGAGGGAGAGGGAGAGGGAGAGGGAGAGGGAGAGGGAGAGGGAGAGGGAGAGGGAGAGGGAGAGGGAGAGGGAGAGGGAGAGGGAGAGGGAGAGGGAGAGGGAGAGGGAGAGGGAGAGGGAGAGGGAGAGGGAGAGGGAGAGGGAGAGGGAGAGGGAGAGGGAGAGGGAGAGGGAGAGGGAGAGGGAGAGGGAAACTAAGCTCAGCTCACTAAATATATACTCCAAAGGTACACCCCCCATGACCTACCTCCTCCAGCCACACCCTAGCAGCCTACAGTTACCACTCAGTTAACCCTATCAGGGAATTAATTCACTGATTGGGTTAAGGCTCTCATAACCCAATCAGTTCACCTCCCAACCTTCTAGTATTATCTTGTATTATCTGTGAACTTTTTGGAGACATCTCACATCAAAACCATAACAAAAATAAAAATAAGATAGCCTGCAGGACAAGAATGATTTAACTTTGCTGTTTCAAGCCACTGAGAAATTTGGGGTTGTTTGTTACTAAAGCTCAAATTACTTATCCTGACTGATACAAAGACAGGCCTCTGTCCATTCTAAACTTCATTATGGTGTCTTGCCCCACATATAAAAAAACCCAGGGTCACCACACAAAGAGGCAATTTGAAATATTGGTTCCTCCTTTAATAACTGACCTCTGTGAATTAAAGATCTTTTTATGTCTTGTACATTTCCTTTTAAGGTAGTCAGGAATAGGATATTTTGTACCACACTGGGATTTTGTGAATATAAATATGTTGAAATGTGGGAAGATAAGAGAGACAAGCCTCATTTAGTGACATCATTGCTTCAGTTTCCTTCTTATTATCAAACAATTCCTTTTGAAGAAGAGTCCCCATAGGAGGTATGCAATGAGAGGGTTCTTAGGAAATAATGAATGACAAAAGGACTTCTTCAGGCATTGAAATGGAATCAGCTTTACCTGCTAATCTCAAAATCCTGGGAAGTGCCCTTATCTGCCAAAATACAAATCTTTGAACAACTGAGGCAGGACAAGTTAACAATGCTTAGTTATTTAAAAGAAACTGGAAAAAAAATTAGAACTATCTAATATCTTAAAATATCCTGGATAAAATTTTATAACTGTCTTTCAGATTCAGTGTATGCTGTTTGATGTAAATTTACTGTGACTCTCACTATCTGCTATGTGTTTAGGGTACTTCTCTGTACCTTAATTTTCTCAGCTATAAAATAAGGATAATTACACAGTAGCTATCTCATTGGGTTATAAAAAATAGATCCATTAACATTTGCAAAATGCTTAGAACAGAGTAATTGCTTTTTTATTAAGCAATAAATTAGCAAATAAAAATACATTCTATGAGATAAAGCATATTTATCAAATTATAAGTTATACCAATTTCAATAATTTTATATAATATAAATTATGTAAGACTTTTACTATCACCTCATAAAATATCATTTGTGTCTATTTCCCCTTAAACTGTGGTCTAATGCATTTATAGCAAATAAACCCTTATTTTTATATTATATTAACAAAAAATTTGATAGTGACGCCTATTAAAATTACTGATGTTACTTCTAATTTTTACATGACTCTTAATTGTTCCCCAAAGCTAACAGTGTTCAATTCTCTCTCTCTCGCTCCCTCCCCTTTCTCTCTCACACACACATACATTTTAATCAAATGAAATTCATGACCTTGCTTACTCCTTGTTTCCCATATAGCATGTAATCCAGGGTACGTAGTACATTGTGTTACTTTAAATTAAATAATGAAATCATTGTTATTATCTTATTTTATAACTTTATAAAATGAATATATTAGAGCTACATTACATTAACCTTATCTTAACTTTTTCATTAGTCTATTTTATAAGATGCATTTTTACTTCTCATTGGTACCTATACTATACCTTGAAATATGTACTATTTATTTAAAATTTTAAAATAAAGACTTTTTTCCAAAAGAAAGTTTTATGTGGTTGATAGTTTTGACAGTGGGGACAATGAGAACTTGATGTGTTAATTAATTTCAGGTTGCCATTTCCAAAGAATTGAATTAGATAAATCTATAAGTTGGATTTTGGTGAAAATAGCCTTAAAGCATGAGGTTACAGCATTTTATCAAAAATTATTAGCAAAACTATATTGAATTTTCCCAAACTTTCTGAATATTCAGTTAAATAAGGTGACTCTAAGGAGAAGGGCAAAAAGTGTCATTAACAGTTTTTCCATTGGACTACTAAACCCATTTTGTTTATCTCCTAGAAACAAAGAGAATCATGACTACATTGTCTGTTTATGAAATATTTTCCAAGTCAGTTAATTTACAAGTCTTTGCTTACAGTAAAACTAGGGTTGGTATTATCATTAACATAACTTCTAAAATTACATTAATTTAAGACAACATAACTCATCATGAGCTCTTAGCAAAATACTTCCATTCCCATCCACTTACTTAATGTGAAATATTTCTAGCAGCTTCAGCTACACCATTAAAGAGCAGGAATAGAATTGATGCTGAACACACATCTTTCTACCAATAGAAATATCTTTCTATGGCTATACAACCTAACTGAGAAAAAAACTCAAATATATTTAATCAAAATACATTCCTAATAAGATTTAAACATTTATTCTTGGCATGGTGGCCACATCTGTAATCCCAGTAATTCAGTCGGCTGAGGCAGGAGGATAGCAAGGTTTTTGTTTTTTTTTTTAATATTTTTTTATTGTTTGTTCTATTTAGTTACACATGACAGCAGAATGCATTGTGATTCATTGTACACAAATGGGGTGCAACTTTTCATTTCTCTGAATGTACAAGATGGGATTGCAAGTTTGAGGCCAGTCTCAGCAATTTTGCAAGGCCCTAAGCAACTTAGGGAGACCTCGTATCAAATTTTTAAAAATAAATTAAAAGGACTGGAGATGTGGCTCCATGGTTAAGCAGCCCTGGGTTTAATACCTGGAATGCCCCCTCCAAAGAAAAGACTTTAACATATTCTTAATAACTGTTCACCAAAATAATTATGTTGCTTTGATCAATTTTGTACTGCTGATATTAGTGCTAAAAACACACTAGAAGTTAGGGCTAATAGTTATAATTAATTATAAGGAAATACAATAATTATAATTAGTATTAATAGTACAGCATTTTATCAAATAATTAGTAATTAGTATTAATAGTACAATCACACAATTTGCCACTATTCAAATTTAGGATGAAAATTTCAGCTGCAAAAATGTGAAAGGAATTTTCATAGTTTTTCTTTTTTGTGGGGAGGTACTCGGGGGCACTTGCCCACTAAGCCACATCCCCAGCCCTATTTCTTATTTTTTTATTTAGAGACAGGGAGGGTCTCACTGAGTTGCTTAGTGCCTCGCTTTTGCTGAGGCTGGCTTTGAATTCACAATCCTCCTGTCTCAGTCTCCCAAACCACTGGGATTACATAGTTTTTCGAACCAGAATAAAATATTTAACATTCAGAGCCCTTTATGGAATAGAGAAGAATTTTTTAAATTTACATTTTGTTGTACAGCAATATGATAGAGTGATTGAGAAAATGTTTTCAACTGTTAAAAAATGCAATTGGATAAAACTCCATGGAGTAGAATAGAACTGTGGGTTCAAGGGGAAAACGAACAATGTAAAATTTCAGACTCTTACAATAGCGCTTCTTCATTTTTCTTTACATTCATGGAGGTGCCTATCAACCTACTTTGACATTTGAACAGCTGTTTTTACATTTTAATTTTTATAGCAAGTCAAAAATTACACAATTTGCCACTATTCAAATTTTAAATGAAAAATTTTATCTTAAAAATGTTCAAGGAATTTAAATTGTTCTTCAAGATTATTTTAGAGGTGTATAAAAAAGTTTACTTTAGAGGAGTTCTCACACATGTGCATGTGGAGAAATGTAAAAGGATTTGTTCTCATGCTTGAAATAAGAAAAACTGATGGGGTAAACTAAATACCATCAACAGGAGAATGAGTAGGAAATTTCACATATAGAGAAATATCTGTAATACATATGTAAATGGAATACTACTATACAGAAATTAAAATGATTAACCAGAGGTACATTAATCAAGATGAATATATATTAAAAACATACTAATACAAGAAATATTTTATTTGCATAAACATTTTAGCCAGTGAATAACATTTAAAACTATTAAAATATATTGTTTAATAGGAAAATATAGAATAAATTTTTAAACATGCGTGGAATTAAGCATTACATTCATGATCAAGACTAACTGTGGAGAGGGCTGTGTTGTAGCTCAGTGGTAGAGCACTAGCCTAGCATGGGAGGCACTGGGTTCGACCCTCAGCACCACATACAGATTAATAAATAAAACAAAGGTATTGTGTCCATCTACAACTAAAAAAAATTTTTTAAAAAAAGACTAACTCTAGAGAAGGAGAAAATGGAAAATGGAGTTGAGGAGGGACATAAAAGGCTTAAAGTGAATCTGAAATTTTTTAATTTAAAATATCAGAAGCAATTAAAACAAAATATTAGATTTATTAAAACATCACCAAGCTGGAAGGTGGGTACATAGGTTGTCATATACTTATCTATATATTTGAATATTTCATAATAAAAAATGGCTAAAAGGTATGGAAGAGCATGAAGTCCTGGGTTCAAAAAAATAACCAAAAGTAAAATGCAAAATGTTAAAAATAAAAATAAAAATAAAAATATCAGTACTACTATGTATCCTAATTTTTTTAAAAAAATTCCAGTAGATTATAGGAAAAAAAGAAAAATAACATACGAAGAAAAATGTTGAACTAACAACACAAAAACCAGTGGTAACATGTAAAATATGTCAGTAATCACAATATATAAAAGGGATTAAACTCACATTAAAAGACAGCCTCAAAATTTTTCCAAAAGCAGTCATAAATGGTTTACCAGAAACACACCTAATAAAATAACACAGAAAAGGTAAAAATACAGGGATTTAAGATATGTCCAATGAATTCTTTCCTAAGGAAAGGTATAGTAGCAATATTAACATCAGATAAAAAGAACTGGAAGCAAACTACTATCCTGGAGATTAGGACAGAAAGCACATAATTACAAATTAGGAGCTTTTCATTAAGAAGATACAAACATGAATGTGTGTTCATTTAACAAAAAAAAAAAAACTGACAAAATGTGAGAGGTTGATAAACCAAAACCTTAGAAAAAGATTTTACATCATCTGTATCCATGTATGGTTAGTCAAGTAATTTCTGTACCCCAAATCCTTAGTTGGTGGAAAATTTAGACGACCAAATTAACATTTAAACTTAGATATATAGAGAACTACGCAAAAATAATAAAAAACAAAAATGAAAAGAGACTAAATGTTCTTTTAGCTGCACATAGAACAATGAATAACAGAAATCCAGCACAGGTTAACTTTGAAAAGCAGTCTCAACAAATTCCAAATCATCAATTATCACATAGGTCATATTCTGTTACCACAATGGAATTAAATTGGAAAACAACAATAGAAGGATACTTTATCAGCACTAACATGTTTGGGAAAAAAATAAAAAATTTAAGTGCTCTTAACTAAGAATGAACTTACTCTCAGGTCCTGCCCAATCTAGCTCCAATTTGTAAAACACAGCTCCGCCTCAAACACTGGCAGTAACCTACCAGATCCACTAGATGTCAGTGTTACTTTATCTTTACTCTCATTTGCCAGCACAGTGGAGTTCAGTTTAAGGAACTGACTTAAATATCTAATAATGAGAAAATAATAAATAATTGCAGCAAACAATTTAAATATGCAATACAAATGTGAATTTTTATCACATAATAGTTTCCTAACCCTCTGCACAGTTTCCCTTAATATTTTGTAGCTTGCTAAGGCACTTCTGTGTGATTCTATTGACCCTTTAAGAAATAAAGGCAAGGCTGAAAACATTCCCTGTGGCTTTGGGGGAAAAATAAAAACCCTCCAAATTGTCTCCAAATTATCTCCAATTTGCACATGTAATAAACTGCATTCCTCTTAGAAATACAGCCAGCAATGTAAGTAATATCACAGAATCAAAAGGGATCTTGAAAAACCATCTATTCTAACTGCTTTCATCTTAAAAACTGACAATTGGGAAATGGTTCTATTTTTAAAGACTCCAGGGAAGGAAACCATCAGTCAGGAAGTTCTTCTTCCCGTCCAATCTAAATCCCTCCTGATGAAGTTTAATCCCATTTCCTTTAGTGTGAGCCTTTCCAGAGAGGATGAAGGACTTCTGCGGATGTGGAGAATAACCCTTCACACCCTGGAACATGTGCATACAGGGCTCTTGTCAACTACAAAAATGGACCTCAACCAGATGTAGCTCTGAGCAACCGCGGAGTAAATTAATAATAGTCCCAAGGTTATCATTAGAGAAACCCTTTGACAAAAGTCTATTTTAAAGAGGTTCAACCTTGTCATTCAAAAAGATGAACTTGAAGTAAAGAGATCAGAGTTCTTCTCTCCACTCTCTTCCGTTAGTAGTCTGGGTTACCCTGGGGTAGTTTCATTAAATGTAACCATGATTGAGCACCTACTATGAGCAAGGTTCTTTAATTAATCCTTGATAATCCATGCAACGGCCTTTAAGGTAGGAGCAAATTTACTAACCTCATCATTACTACTTGATACAGTTTTGTGAATTAGGGAACTGAGGCTCAGGAAAGTAAATTTGCCTGAGAGTCCACAGCTGGTAGGAGACAGAACCGACTTTCAGGCTGTCTGACTGCAAGGTGTGTGGCTACAGCACCCCCACTTTTCCTTAAGTTCCAGCTTCAAGAGATGGACTCTTAAAAAAGGAAACAAGAAAGTAGGCCGGCGGGGGGGTAGTCCTCCAAGTCACTGCCGCTCCTTTAATATTATCAAGATCAACTAAAAAGTTAACTTTATGTGTGTTCATAAATAATGATCAGCTGTTCTGTTTCTACACTGAGACAGTGGCACTCAGAAACTAGGAAGTTGACCTGCCAGTAAAGATTAACGTACATGAAAATGGTTATCAAAGAAATCTATATACTCTGTCTTTAAAACAACCACCTTGGGAGCTGGGGGCTGCAGTCAGAGAGGGCATAGACTAAAGGAGATTATTCTGCCAAATCCTGACCAATCACGAACACTGTTCCCTTTCCTCCCTCTGTCCCCTGCCTGCCTGCCATCTTCTTTCCTTCCTTCCTTTTTGTCTTTAGTCTTCTCTTTTTTCTCTTCATTTTTAAATTACAAAAGGACCACACATTCCTCCATTGAGAGGAAAAATCAAACAGTACAGGCAAATAGAAAGTAAAAGGGATTGAAGTTCCCACTTGCTCTCCTTCCACACCTCTCTCCAGGTGGTAACCACCCAAAATAGTTTAATGTGTATCCTTCAGGGCAATTCTCTGCATTCACAAAGAAAATGAAAGCAGAGGAGCAGAAGGAAGAGAGAGGGGGGAATCTATTTCTGCAAAACTGGAACAGTATTGCACATGATTCTCTGCAGTCTGCTTCTTTCACTCAAAACTATCTCAGACATCTGATGCTTGTATTTTCTTTTACAAGTTGCACAGTCTTTGTTAACATAGATGTGCTACAGCTTGTTAACCGTTCCCCATCAATAAATTTTTAAACTGTCTCTGGTTTGTTCCTTTTGTCCAAGATTCACTTTGTCACTGCACAAAGGGAAATTTTTGTCCATGTATCTTTAAGCATTTAATGTGAATGTTTCTGTAGGACAGGTTTCAACAAGGCAGATTGCTGGGTCAAAGGTAAGAGCAACAAGAGCTTTGATAGACACTGCCAAATTGTCCTTCTAAAAGTCTCTAGGAAGTTTACACTTCTGCCAGATATTAATTTAACCTTTTCTTTTAACCCTTTCCATGAATTAGGAACCATTATGATTTCCACAAAACAGGTAAAGAAAATAACAAAGGCTTTAGGATTTTCACTTAAAGATATTTTCCACTTTCATTTCCTGTTATCAATTCTTTGTGAAATTGTTAGTTTTTCTCAGGGGGGAAAGTGGCATTCAGATTTGTTTGTATCTTGGTTTTTGGGAAGGGGATTAAAATTAATATACAGTGAAGTTCATGGATCTTGAATGTACAACAGTATTCAAGGAGTTTTTGTAAATATAATAGAAAATATTTCTATCACTTTTAAAATATTCTTTATATCCTCTTCTAGTAAATTCTAACTTCCATCAATACTCTCACTCATATCATTTTGTGGACACGTTTTCAGTTCTTTTGGGTAAGTGTACCTACAAGTAGAACTGCTTAATGATAATGTTGTCTACGTTTACCTTCATGAGACATTACTAAGCAGTATTCCACATTGATAGAATCATTTTATACTTCCATTACTTGTGTGAAATTTCTGGATGTTCCACAGTCTCACCAATATTTAGTATGAAATGATACATTATTATGATTTTAATTTGCCTTCATCTGTTTCCCCAATGATTAATGATTTGGGGCATTTATACTGTATACTTCTTTTGTGAAGTAAATGTTCAAGAACTTGGTCCATTTTTTAATTCTTGTTTTGTTTTTTAAAATTGTTGACTTCTAGGAGTTATTTATGTATTTTCTATAAAAATCCTTTATCAGATAAGGGAATAATAAATATTTTCTCACAGCTCGTGGCTTTTCATTTTATTTGATTACTGGGCCCTATATTCACTAAGTGCTGCTGGTAACTTTCCAGTTTTCACTTTCTAACCTATGATAATCTATCTGATTAACTTCTGGGTTTTGCGTGCAACTGAGGCTCATGTTTTTCCTGTTTATCCATTGATCCAGTACTGTCCTCTAGCATGAAGGCATGGTGCTCCCTTATTTTCTTTTATTATAATTTTAATATCTATAGAATCTATAGTTTTATTTCATTCCTGATATTAATCATTTGTGGTTTTCTTCTTGATTAACTTTGTTATAAAAGTTTATAAATTTTATTAATCTTTTGAAAGAAAAAACTCTTTGGCTTCTGTTAATTTTCTCTTGTTATGAATGTATTGGTTTCCACTCTAACCTTTATTTTTATTATTTCCATATATATGCATTCATTGGGTTTAATTTCATCTTTTTATAGCAACTTACAGTCAAATTTTAAATCACTGATTTTACACCTTTCTCTTACTAGGATAAAAACATTTTAAAGTTTATCTCCTCTAAAGTTTATTTCCTCATGGAAATTATATTTTCAAGCATGGACTATAATTTGTTCCATAAGAAACCATGTAGCTACATTTACAAATGTTGATATTGTATATTACTGTTCATTTTGAGATAGTTCCTAACTTTATTGTGATTTCTTCTTTGAACCACAGATCATTTAGTAGTCTTCAAGATATATTATTATAATTTATTTTAAATAAATTCAATTGTAGTAGGAAAATATCTTCATAAAACAGCAATTCTTTGAAATGTGAGATGTTTTATGCCCCAGCAAATGGCCTATCTTGATTAATATACTCTGTGTACTTGAAAAGAACCTGTATTCTGAAGTTATTGGGTGCAACAGTTTATAAATATCAATTAGGTCAAAGGGGCTGGTAGTGTTAAAATCTATAGTATTGATTTTTCATCTAGTTGTTCTATCGGCTATTGGGGGAGTGATGTTGACATGATATTGAACTAGTATTGTGAATTTGTATATTTTCTTCAGTTCTGTCAGTTTTTGCTTTTTATTCTTTGAAGCTCTATTATTAACTGCATAGATGTTACAATATCTTCCTGATAAATTGAACTTCTTATTATTTTGAAATGCCTCTAAATTCTAATATTCCTTGGCTTAAAGTCCACATTTGTCTTGGGTTAGTATAACCACACTATGTTTCTCTTGCTCACAATTGGCATTATATTTTTACTTTATTTTCAACCTGTCTGTGTCTTCATGTTGAAAGTGTATCTCTTATAGACTGCATATGGTTGAATCTTGTTTCTTAAATACATTTGGTAATATTTGTCTTTTAAATATTCCAATTGTATTTAGTGTGAGTATTGATGTAGTTGGACATTAAATTATTTGATATTTTCTCATAGAATACCGTAGCATTTTTCACCTACTTTTTCCACAGAACTTTTTGTTTTCTCTCTGTTCTTCAGATTGGATCATTTCTATTAATATCTTCAAATTCCCTAAACTCTTTTAAATGTTTTTATCAGTGCATTGTAGTTACACATAATATTGCAGTTCAATTTGCCATGCATGGAATATAATTTGCTCCATTTCAGTCCCCAGTACTACCCCTTTCCTCCCCTCCTCCCTCCCCCTGTTCCCTTTCCTCAGCTCTACTATCTCCCTTCTACTTATTTATAATTTTTATTAGTACTTTATAGATATACATAAAGGTGAGATTCACTGTGATTTATGTACATAGCATAATTTGATCAATTTCATTACACCATTCCTCCCTGTTCCCATTCCTCCTTCCTGCCCTCAATCCTCTTCCTCTACTCCACTGATCTCCCTTCTATTTTCATGGGCTTTCCCCCCTCCCTTTTTCCTTATTTTGATCTAACTTCTGTCTATAGAGAAGATGTTTGACCCTTGTTTTTCTGAGTGTCTGGCATATTTCTCTTAGCATGATATTCTCCAGTTCCATCCATTTCATCAGCAGATGCCATAATTCCATTCTTCTTTATGATTGAGTAAAACTCCAGTGTGCATATATACCACAATTTCCTGATCTGTTTATCTATTGATGGGCTGATTCCACAACTTGGCTTTTGTGAATTGCATTGCTCTAAACATTGATGTTCCTGTGTCACTACATTATGCTGATTTTAGTTCTTTAAGATACATACTGAGGAATGGTATAGCTGGGTCATATGATGTTCCATTCCTCATTTTTTAAGGAATCTCCATACTGCTTTCCAAAGTGGTTGCAGGCCCACCAACAATGTATGAATGTATGTTTTCCCAAAAATCATCACCAGCATTTATTATTATTTGTATTCTTGATCATTGTTATTCTGAGTGAGATGAAATCTCAATGCAGTCTTGATTTACATCTTCCTAGTTGCTAGGGATGTCGAACATTTTTTTATATATTGGTTGGTCATTTGTATTTTTTATTTTGAGAAGTGTCTATTCTTTTGCCCATTTATTAATTGTGTTATTGGGGAGGGGTCTTGGTGTTAAGGTTTTTGTTTTTGTTTTAGTTCTTTATATTTTCTGGATATTAATCCCCTGTCTGATGAGGAGCTGGTAAAGATTCCAATTCTGTAGACTCTCTCTTCATTCTCTTAATTTTTTCCTTTGTTCTGCAGAAGTTTTTTTTAATTCTATACTTACTGATTTTTGGTACTATTTCTTACTCTTTGGGGTCTTGTTAAGGAATTTGGTGCTTGCTTTTTTATATTACTCTTAATCTCACCTAGCAGATTTTATTTCAAAATCATACTTTTCAGTTCAAGAATTTTTACTTAGTTCTTTCTTGCAGTTTCTATTTCTCTGCTAAAACTCTCCATTGTCCACTGATCATGATTATTATATCCTTTAAGTCCTTAAATAAATCTATAACAGCTACTTTAAAGTTTGCATCTGGGTCATCTTGCATCATTTGCTATTTGGTCACATTTTCCCATTTCTTCAAAAGTCTAGTGATTTTTCATTGTATACTAGACATTGTAGAAAATACATTATAGACTTTGGATTCTGTTTTTTCTTTGAACAGTATTAGATTTTGTTATAGCTAAGAAGTAAAATATGGAAGATCATCCTGAACTTTCAGAGGTTCAACTTCATTTCTTGATGGTGTCTTATTTCATTTTTGTTGTCAGTCCTTATGAAGATCTCTTTAATCTTGTATCTAGTTTCTATATCAAAGGCATGACCTTTCTAGAATTTAAATGGAAATCTTCAAAAATTGCCAACCTCCACATATTTAGCAAGACTCAAACTCTAATCTCTAATGTGCAGTGTACAGGAGCTGAAATCTCAGCTCTATTCTTTTAGTCTTCCAGCTAGAGTTTTCCACTGGTCACCTTGGAGTTTCCCCCATATCTGGGAAGTTCAGCATTCACTCAAGGATTTGAGAATAGTATATGAACATATCTGGGGATGACCTACCCATTCTGTGATTCTTCTTTCTGACATTTTACCCCTCAATTTCCAGTCATTGTGTTAGCCCCCAAACAATATCATCTGGCTTCTCAGATCAATAAGACTGTAGCTTTCTCCTTAAGTCCTACCGATCCTGCATCAGATGGACTATAGAGTACCTTTGGGAAAATCTATAAAGGCCTTGACCTTCTTATCCAAAGTGTTTGTTTATTCCAAAAATCAAATTCCCTCCAGCTTCTTCCTACCTTAGCATCTCTCCAGGATGTTCAAATTGTTGTCTTTTAATGTTTTGTCCAGAGTTTGTACTTGTTATGTGTAGGAAGGGTGCTCTAATACAGTTTACTCCAGCATAACTAAAATAAGAACGCTTTCATTCGATTTTACTTAAATGGGAAATCTTTACCATAACAAATTGTAGCAGTTTGAAATTTGGAGATAAGCCATTCGTGAATTAAGTTTCCACTTTTATATCATCATTGCTTTACCTAAAGGGCGATACTCCAAAGACAGAAACAGATGCTTGCCTTACTTGAGACAGTCTCAAAGAAAATGCCATGTCTCTTTCAGGTTAATTTAGTATTTGCAGTATAGAGAATCTTAGGACTTCAACCTTCTAAAATTCAAACTGAAAAGTTATAAGTTTACTGTCTATGTGGCCTCCCATACTAAGTACACTGGACCAATCAAGGGAAAAATTTAGTGAGCTGGGAAATATGGAGTGTTTATTTTGTAGGATGTGGTTTACAGATTCCTAGTTGGAATGGTCCATACCATAAGAGTTCCGGGTGGGTGCCATGCCACACAGGAAACAATTGTAGCCTGCCCCTGGAAGTAAGCCAGAGAGCTAACAAATTCAGTCTGCATTGTAATGCTTCATCAACACGCCTTCTGCAGGGCCTGCCCTCTCTGCTGGGTCACTGACCTTTATAAGTGCACAGTCATGGCCACCGCCTGACAGGCATGAAAAGAAGACAGACAATGGAGGAGAAGGAGACATGCACAGAGGGGGAAAATGCCCTCATTCAGGGGATTTACTGGTCAGAGATGTCATGTCCTATGTCCAATTCCAGATGCATGTTGGGCTGAATAAACATAAGAAATGATTATTATAAACATAAAAATATCCCTGAGAACCATGATCAGTTTTGCGGCCACACAGAATAACATAGAAAGTTGTTCTTTGCTACAAAAATTTTAACCAACTTTAAAAAGCTTTAGCTATTTGAAATTAATTAAAGTGTCACACAACCTGATTTCAAAGGCATTCCAGACTAGAGATAGCATCATGAAGTGGCCTGCAAGTGAGGGAAAACTGAGTTTGGATCTTGAGTTTGTCACAAGCAGCCATGCAGACTCTGTCCACTTGCTGCAAACCCTCGGGTACCCATTTCTCCATCTGGATATGACATAGCTGCTGTCTTAATACAATGATCTTATGTCCCTAATATGTTAGCATTTCTGTATTTGTTATTATCTCTTTGTATCCTAAAGTGATTTGTATAGTTTCATGTTCAGGAAGTTTAGAAAACATGTGAAGGTAGTGATTTTCAGGTTGAACTTCTGGAATTCCAAATGTTTCCCCAGTTTACTTGTATTATTTTACATATTGGAATTCCACGTAGACTTTTAGTCTTTTTTATTGTATTTTTTAAAAGAAGTTCATTCCAAGCAGATAAAAGCACTTGAAAACCAATTCCAAAGTATGTTCCTTCTACCCACAATGGTCCATGATTCTTGTAATTGAAAAAAAGAAAATATTAATTTGTACTTTAAATTTATTGATGAGCATTTTTTCAGAATCTGCTAAGAGTAATATTAAATTAAATATCTCTCCTACTGATTCCTTACCAACATATAATACTAATAGAAAAATAATGCATGGCAGATGCATCTAGAAAGATACTGTTCTGAGAACTCCAGTCTGGAAAGGGAGCACAGCCTAGATTGCAAACACACTTCCCACCACTTCCAAGATTGTCCCTCAGAGTGGTTTGCTCCCCTGGTCTTGTCACCATTTTATGGTCTCTAAGTCCTATAAGCAATATCTGCTTACATCAGCCCAAAAGCATCTTAGAAATTGCATCATGCCTGGTATTCCAACTTGAAGTGCCTAAAAAACCATTTCTTGGAGAACCTCTTCTGATTAATAGTGATTTAGGGAAAGTAATCTTACTTTAATGTTAATCAAACCCTTCATAAGTAGGTATATAGACCTGTAGAAAAAATGATCATAAGATGCATTTCAAAGCCAAATAAAAGTGATTTCTTTTATTGATCATTGAAATATAATTCTTCCCACTACTCTCTACTATAAATACAAGGTAACATGCATAAACAATAAGGAAATGGTTCCTAAATCCAAAACACATCTGATATTTACAGTAGCTTTTACTACAGAACCTACACCAATAGATGGTAGTAATAATTTTGCCACTTTGCAAAAGTAAAGAAATCATTCTGCAAAAGCAAATTAGTTCTAGAGAGGATAACATCAACATCCATTTTAATGAGCAGGTCACTGCCTTTCACTGCTGGAGACTGAGCATCTCTATAAGAGAACATAGGACCTATTCAGGTGTTCAAGTGAAAGTTCAGTCCATTTTCTGGGAGAATAGGATGTCACTTTCCCATTAGTCTCTAAACCTGTGTGGTTGAAACAACCATTCCTCAAACTTCATGAGAAATACCAGAAAGGTGATCATCATGTTTTATATATGAGCTCCCAAAACACCAAGATGCCCGACTACCCTCAAGGAACTTTTACTCTGTTGCATAAAAACTCACTATCATTCACACAGCCTGAAATATCACATCAGCATATGCTAAACACTTGGCACAGTTAGACTTTTGAGCTATATTTTTAGTTCTTGATTTTCCTATTCCTTTTTAATAATTTTTTCCCTTCTGGGGGTGAGGGGGAGCCACATTTAAATTTAATAGAGACTTCTGGACAGAATTTTGAGGGAAGTGTTATTCACCCCACCCACTTCATCAGAAGCAGCTTCCTGTGTGAGGTGGGATTTGAGTCATATTAATTTGTCCCAGACCACACCAAAATTAAGCTGTTCACGTCTGAAACATTCCATGAATTCAGTTGCGAGGAGGAATTTGTTCAGCCATGTTATGGATTCATATTTCTCTCCTCTCCCAAGAAGGTCTGGGTGTCCTTATAAGGGGAGAACGCCTCTGTTTCCCACAGTGTGGAGAGCTAAATAAATACTCTCTCACAGTCAATGCAGAGGTAACTTTTTTTTAATGGATTAAAAAAAAAAAAAAAAGCAGTTCTGAGAGTCCATCACTGTTTCAGCATCCCCATTCAGAGAGGGGGCTTTTGTCTCTCTCTCAGTGGGAGCTGCCATTTTAATGGGGCCTCCAGCGGGGCCTGGTTTGATGATGTGAAGTAGGCCTGGAAGAATCGGGGAATTTTTTTTTTTTTAATTTAGATTTTGGTTAATTTAACCATACTGGCTTTCAAATGAACTGAAATGTAAAAGTGATTCCACAGTAGATGTCCCTCAGAAGCTGCTAGCAGATAATTTCAGCGATTTCTCATTTCTGAAGCTCTCTCATGTGAAAACCAATCTCTTGAAGTTCTAATAGGCATTACCAGCTCCCTACCCCGACCCTCAATCTATTTGCAAAGATGGAAACCGGGGGAATTTGTTCTTAGAAATATGCATACTTATACACAGACAGGAACATGCACTTCTAAATATTAGATAGAAAAAAAAATGCTTTTAGTCAGTTGGTGGTGCCAGGATTGGGATGGCTTTGTGGTAATTCTGGGGTTTCCCTTCTCCTTGAGACGAACAACAAGGTACATAGAGTGCTCCTGCACCCCAGAGCCTGGGAGTGCCAAAGCTACTCCCCACTCCTTTGCCCCACAAGGGGACCCCAAACCCCTGGGAACACTCTTCTAGTGGTGAGGCCCGACAGAGCCTGCAGAGTCACGCCGGCCCACGGGCCGCTTTCCGCAGGCCCTGGCGCCCGACCCACCCCGCCCCCGCCCACCCCGCAGCCCCTGCGGCCACACACTGGCAGCGCCTGGCAGCCGCGCGCCCAGATGCCAACCGCTGGAATGTGTTTTATGTTCCCGCGCCTCTGCCTGGCCGGCCTCGGGGGAAGGCTCTTCCTGGCCTCTTTGGCTCCGGTGCTGGACCGCGGGCGCTGGAGAACTGATGTGTGGTCAGTTTACACGTGAGCCGTTCGCTCTTTCAGGAACTCTTTGCTTGCATCAGTTCCACGCAGGATGCACACACTGACACGCTTTGGAGAGCAGAAGGACGAAGGTCGCCGGCCCAAGTTATTGGGTTGGTAAATGGCTGACTGCGTGGGCCTTGACAAGTCTTGCACGTGTGTGTGTGTGTGTGTGTGTGTGTGTGTGTGTGTGTGTGTGTGTGTTCATTCATACGTTAATGCACTCAATCTTTGCAAGAATGATTTTTTTTTTTAAAAGAAGATAGTACGATCCAATCCATTTCCGGAAAAGGCAAATATCTGCCAACATACAATTTGTCATAAATCCATATCGATGCTTCCTTTATTTGGGAATATGCATGAAGATCTCCTACAGTACAGCAACTGACAAACATGATAGCACTCCTTAACTGAGTTGAAAGTGGAGAGGGGGGAAAAAGAAAAATTGCCCTCATAAGATAATTTGAAATTCGACTTTGTGTTTCCAGGCTGTCTGGAATGAGCCTGGGAGTGGGAAAACCCAAGTCAGCCTTCGAGCTAGAGCTGCCTGTTTTAAAAAGGAATTACAAAGTCTTTCAGGATGTTGATGATTTGTGTTTGTTTCCAACACAGTTTTAATTCACCATATTTAACAATGTGATATCCTTCATTGGTAAAGTTTTAATTCATCATATTTAATAAGTTGAGGTTTTATCATTTAATCGGTGACTGATCAAAATATCAATTCTGATTTTTTGTTGCTGTTGAAGGGAGTTCCTCTCCTTGTTTGTTTGTTGCAACGGCAAGTTGGCCTAAAGTTTCTCCTGCCTACTAGTGAAGCCCTTGGAGTGTAGACATGAGGCACAACACCTTCAAAAGCTTGGATGATGATTAAAAAATCATTTTACCTCTTTTTGTTTTTTCTGTGCTTTAAATAGAAAGCATCAGTGACAGATCCAAATTCAGATATGTCTAGGAAACATATTTGAGCCTAGGATGAAAAATCAGGAAATGCAGACCCAGTTTAATCTATATTTTTGGAGGACACATAGGAGTGGACATTCACGTATAATTACAATCTGAATAGCAGATATGCTCTATCTTTCAAAAGTTTTTAAAATTATGAATGTATTTATTACCTTCTTAGAATTAAAAAAGAAAGCAATACAGAAATGTTTAAAATAAAAAAATAAACATTACCATTACCATTCTCACTTTGCCAGAATAATCACAACTGATGATTGTCATTAGAAAAATTCACATATACACTCCCACACACACAAACACCCCAACGTGTGAGTTATGATGGCTTGACTTCTGATTTTTCAACTTTATGATGCTCTAAATGCAATATGTAGTCAGTAGAAACTGTCCTTCACATTTTGAATTTTGATCTTTTCCTGGACTGAAAACATGCAACACAATACTCTCTTGAGATATTGGACCACAGCAGCCAGCCACATCTCCCAGTCAACCAGTCAATCACCAGAGTAAATAACCCATGCCCTATAGTGTTCTGGGTTGCTAAGTTGTCGTGTTCAGTAAGTTAGGTATATTAAACACAATTTCAACTTACAATAGTTTCAACTTAGGATGGTATGGTTTTATAGGGATATAACCCATCTTATGTAAGTAGAAGTATCTATATATATTTGTATTATATATATGTACACATATATGCATTCAATATAATTTAATATATTCTACAGAGAGAATTTGTTATTTTAAGTAGAATCTTGTTAAAAATATTGTTCTATAGCTTCCTTTTTCTACTCACAAATATGTATCAGGTACAATCTTCTATGCTGGTATATATGTTCTTGTTAAGGGCTCCATAATATTCTAGAATATCAATGTGTGGTGGTTTATTTAGTCTTTCCTTTATTAATGGTCACTTAAGTTATCCCAAATTCTTCAGAATGCTACAAAAACATCCTTGCCTATACATCACAAATTTTAAGCATATATTCAAATACCATTGCCTTTGCTTCTGTGGAAACTGCAAGCATCAACTAAACAAGGAGAGTCAGCAAGAAATGAAGTGCAGGTGTTGCACAAAGCCTAAAGTTGCAAGATACAAGGCAGTGGGTTGAAACTGGCTTTAGAAACAGAAAACCAATTCATTAAAAGTTGCATTTGCATGTGCAATGTTTTTTTCACAGTACAACACTTCTCCCACAGGGTACACAGCTCTGTCTCTAACTTTGTAACAAAAGTGGGCATGGAGTTAGTTCCATCTTGTAAACTTGAAAGACTGAGGAGAAGCATAGGCAGAGTCATAGGGTTATTGACAGCAAAAAAACAGATCACAATTATTGCTACAACCCACAGCCATATTTGACTTTTTCTCAAGGACTAAAATTGAGAATAAAGAAATTATTTTTCCTTCACCTTGATGTTCTTTCTATTTAATTGTCTTTTATTTTACATTCTTTTTGAAGGTCATTTCTTGTCTTATTAATTGGATCTAGATGCATCCTTTTATTCATTCACTTTTGATATACATTGAAATCTAGTAGCACTTAATAGCCTTTAGTATACTACCAGGAAAAAGTAATCACTGTTGATCACCTGGGGCCAATTGATTCCTTTTTAAAAATGTATGTATTTGTTATATTTTAAGTCATTTTATGAACAATTGATAAAAATAAGAATAAGGAGTAAAAACTTTTTGTTTGGAAATTTTAATAAGAATTTAAATGTAGCAAATTCAAATTTTTATTGCATACTTTCCTGTTTTTAAGGTACCTATACCCAATGTGCTAGTCAGCTTTCCATTATTGCAATCAAATACCTGAGACAAACAACTTTGGAAGATGAAAGGTTTGTTTGTTTGTTTCCACTTATGGTTTCAGAGGTTTTGGCACGTTTGGCTGGTTCCTTTGTTTTGGGGTCTGAGGCAAGGCAGAACATAATGGTAGGGATCATATGATGGACCAAAACTACTCACATCATGGAAGATGGGAAGCACAGGGAGAGAAAGAGAGGAAGGAGCCAAGGTCCCAATATCCCCTTCAAGCATGCCCCCACAACCTAACTTCCTCGCACTAGACTCTATCTCCTAAATGGTTCCACCACCTCTCAACAGCGTCACCAGATAGGGACCAAACCTTCAACACATGAGCCTTTGGGGGATTCAAACCATAACACCAAAAATGGGCAATGAACCTAAAATTCAAATAACTTCTCATACATGTCATGTATGAGCCTGTAGCATATCCACACTATAAATATTGATTCTAGATTTCAAATACCTCATTAGAAAGTGTTGCCTATCAGAGTGTGGTGAGTGCATGCCTGTAATCCCAGCAGACTCGAAGGTTGAAGAAGGAGGAGTGCAAGTTCAAGACCAGCCTCTAACTTAGCAAGGCTTTATCTCAAAATAAAACATAAAAGGGGCTGGGCATGTGGCTCAATTATTAAAAACCCCTGGGTTCAATCCCTAGCACAAAAAAAAAAAAAAGAAAAGAGAAATATATATATATATTTGTATTACATATATGCATTTGGCATTATCAAAATGTGACAAACTTGAAATTTTAAACAAATCATATTTTGGTTGATAAGAAGACTGCCTTCTTTGTTTCATATATGCAAAGAACTTTTATTTCTGTATTTATGAACTCCAATGAAAAGAATCAATCCAATTAATTTTTCATTTCTATGTAATCTGGGTTTTTCCCCCAATTACCTTTGCAAACACACTTGCTTTCAGCATTCATTAATTTATAAATTTTGAAACAGTGAAGAATACTTTCAAAATCCTTTTGGCAAAACAGAATGATTCAAGTTCTTATTGCAACATATTACCTGATAAAGTCTTTTCTGTTGAATGATCAACCAAATGAGGAGGCCATTTTTTCTTTTTGCCTTTAGAAATTGTTCATTCTGTGATTCTTGAGTTTAAGGGGGAAAGTTCATATAGAAAATTATCAACTGAAGATTCATGCCTGACATTGCACTTCATTGACAAATTTTAGCATGGAGAATAGAGAGCTATCTGTCCCTTTGCATTCATCTCCTGTTTCATCTAATAATGCTTTCCTTCATCAACTTTCTTTTCTTTGCTATTGTATGCATAACATGAAAAACTTTAAATCCTCAACTATTGTTAAATACAAGGTTTGAAAACACTACAAAGATGGTTTCTCTGTGTTTTATTCAAAGTTTTTAAATGATGACATTGTTTAAGGTAACAGTATAAGAAAACTAAAGATTGATTCAGCAGTGATGATTTATTTACTTACTTATTTCCAGATGATTCTCTCATTATTCCATTTCCTTATTATTTTCATCTTTTTAAGCATAGTTAGAACTAATTAGTAATTGGTGATAAAGTCATTTTTGGCATATTGAAAAACAAAAATGGAAAAATAGGATTAATAAGATTCTATAATGTGATGTAAATTTATATAGGGTTTAAGAGAACAATATGGTAGTTGCAAAATAGAATAGGTTTTAAGCTGTTGAAAAACAATGAATACATTTTTTTCTTGGTTCCTTAAAGAATAACAGTCATGAAATTTCTTCACAAACAATTATAAATAAAAATACATTTGGAAGCAATGGATCCTGATAGTTTACCAAGGGTTAAAAGCTAAGGTATGGATTTATTGTATGGATCACATCAGATCTTCCTTTCAGGTCATGCAGATTCAGGATATGACAATTGGCTAATGGAACCAGTAAATTTTTCACTTCAGGCTTTAAAAGAGTGAACACTAGTTAAAAGTACAAATAGCTATGTTAACAACAGGTATCCAGAAATACTTTCAGAAATTTATGTTGAATAAATATTATAAATAAATATTATATTTATTATAAATCAAAACCCATTTATTTAAGCTTAAATGAAGCTTAAATAGCTTCCTAAGTTCAATTAAATGAAATATTCTGTCCTCAAAGCTGGGGAACTGCATGCATTCATTCAAAAACATTTACTATCTACAATATGATAAGAACTCTTACTGGACAGTAGGTACCTTTAAAACTGGGTTAAACAAAAAATAAAAATATTCCAAGAATATACTATGTAAGAAAAACAGGTTTTTCCCAAACCTTAGGTCTCTAACTTAAGAATGACTCTTTGGAAAACTACTCACTCACCAAAATTGTTAGATGGACACGAATTTCACTTTCCTTGATGATTTTATCCATACACCCTTTCTTTAGTGCACACATGGTATCAGTGGTAAACAAAGCTGTATGGCTCTGTTGCTCTTGATTGGTAGATTTATATCTTCCTTTGTTCCATAAACATTTCAGGAACCATTCCAAGAAAAAGTTTCCAATATAGTGGCATCAGTTACACTAAAACAAATGAGAAAAATTGGCAAAGACTTGCGCAGAAATCTACCTAAATCCAACATAAATCCTATAGTTTTGTTGTTGAACATCTCCCAAAGGACTGTGTGTGGAAGGCTTGGTCCCCAGGGTGATGTTATTGGAAGGTAGTAGAAAGTTTGGGCAATGGGACCTAATGGGAGATTCTTAGACCACTGGGAATGTGCCCTTGAAAGGAAAGTAAGAACCTGTCTTCCTCCTCTTCCTCTTTCTGCTCCCTAGCTCCTGATGTAAGCAGTTATGCTCCACCACATGCTCCCTGCCATGAAGTGTTGTCTTGTCACAGATTCAAAGCATTGGGACCAATCAGTTCTGGAATGAAACCTCTATAACTATGAGCCAAATAAGTCTTTTTTATTTATAAATTAATTATCTCAGGTATTTTGTTACAATGACTAATACAATAAGCAAGTGAAAAAAAAAGATGTTTCATTTTGAAATTGATATCACACCCTGGGAAAGGCAGAGATACAGGTTAACCTTAGGAGCAACAGAAACCATCGTGCTAAGTAACACACCATCTTGCTGCAGTCTCTGTTTTGCTCTGCTGAAGTTTCATTCTCTATTATGCAGACTAATTTTCCCCACCTGGTGGGAATCATGGTTACTCATAGCAACTAGGTTTGTATATTCTATAAATTCAGTCATTAGAGAGTGACTAACTCAATTCTTTGGGTTTCTGTCCACTTATTCTAGGCGAGTCTCTAACTGACCTATCTTGAGTTATGCAATGATATGGTTTGGATATGGTCTGTCCCCCAAGAGTCCGTGTGCAGGAAGTTTGGTCCCCACTATGGTGAAAGAACCTTTAAAAGGTGGGACCTAATTGATGGGCATGGGGTTTCCACACTCACGCTGACTTTGACTTTTTTTGAATAAATAGAGGAGTAGTATAGCTGGGTCAGCTAGTGGTTCCATACCTAGTCTTTTGAGGAAACTCCATACTGATTTCCATAGTAGTCATACTGATTGACAATCCCACCAACAGCATGTAAGTGTTCTTTTCTCCAGCATCTTGCCAGCATTTCTTATTTGTATTCTTGATGACTGCAATTCTAACTGGTGAGGTAAAGTCTCAGTGTCATTTTGATTTACACTTCCCTAATTGCTAAAGATGTTGAACATTTTTTATATATTTATTGACCCTTTGTATTTCTTCTTTCAAGAAATGTCTGTTTATTATAAATGAATACAGCAATGTAGAAGGTTATAAAATCAATAGCCATAAATCCAATGTATTCCTATACATCTGTGACTAATCTACTGAAAGGGAAATTAGGAAAACTACCCTATTCACAATAGCCTCAAATAAAAATAAAATAAAATACTTGGAAATCAATCTAAAGAGGTAAAATACATCTACAATGAAAGTTACAGAATACTAAAGAAATAAATTGAAGAAAACCTTAGAAGATGGAAAGACCTTCCATGTTCCTGGATAAGCAGAATTAATATCATCAAAATGGCCATACTACCAAAAGCATTATACAGATTTAATGCAATTCCAATTAAAATCCCAATGACATTCTTCATAGAAATAGTAAAAGCAATCATGAAATTCATTTGGAAAAAAAAGAGACCCAAAATAGCCAAAGCAATCCTTAGCAAGAAGGGTAAAGCAGGAGGCATCCCAATACCAGACCTTAAACTATACTACAGAGCCACAGTGACAAAAACAGCATGGTACTGTCATCAAAACAGACATGTAGACTAACGGTACAAAATAGAAGACACAGAGACAAACCCACATAAATACAAGTATCTCAAGCTAGACAAAGGCACCAAAAACATTCACTGGGAAAAGATAGCCTATTCAATAAACAGTGCTGGGAAAAATGGAAGCCACATGTAACAGAATGAATTTAAACCCCACTCTCTCATCCTGCACAAAACTCAACTCAAGGTAGATCAAAGACTTAGGCACTAGATGAGAGATCTTGCACCTAATAGAAAAAAAGTAGGCCCCAATCTTCATCATGTCAGCTTAGGATCTGACTTCCTTAACAAGATTCCTAAAGCACAAGAAGTAAAATCAAGAATCAATAAATGGGATGGATTCAAACTAAAAAGCTTCTTCTCAGCAAAGAAAACAATCAATAATGTGAAGAGAGAGCATAGAAAATGGAAGAAAATCTTTACCACATGCACCTCAAATAAGCATTCATCTCTAGGATATGTAAAGAACTCAAAAAACTAAACACTAAGAAAACAAATAACCCAATAAGTAAAGGTAAGTAAGTAATAAGCTAAGGAACTGAACAGACACTTTACAGAAGAAGAAAGACAATCAATCAATAAATATATGAAAAAATGTTCAACATCTTTAGCAATTAGAGAAATACGAATCAAAACTACTCTAAGATTTTATCTCACCCCAGTCAGAATGACAATTATCAAGAATACAAGCAACAATAAATGTTGACGAGGATGTGGGGAAAAAGGTACACTCATACATTGCTGATGGGACTGCAAATTAGTGCAACCAGTATGGAAAGCGGTATGGAGATTCCTCAGAAAACTTGGAATGGAACCACCATTTGACCCAGCTATCCTTAGTTTATACCCAAAGGACTTAAAATCAGCATATTAGAGAGGTGCAGCCACATCAATGTTTATAGCAGCTCAATTCACAATAGCTAAACTATGGAACTAACCTAGATGCCCTTCAACAGATGAATGGGTAAAAAAGATGTGATATATATATAAATATATATGATGGACTATTTCTCAGTCTTGAAGAATGAAATGATGGCATTTGCTGGTAAATGGATGGAGCTAGAGAATACCATGCTAAGTGAAATAAGCCAATCCCCGAGAACCAAAAGCCAAATGTTTTCTTTGATATGCAGATCTTCACAATGTGAGTGGTAGCGGCTAGGGAAGAATAGAGTTACTTTAGATTAGATTGAGTGAGTGAAGGGAGTGGAGGGGTTACGGGGATGGGCAGGATTGTAGAATGATCAGACATTATTACCCAGATACACATATAACTATACAACCATTGGGATTCTACATCATGTATAGTCAGAAAAAGGAGAAATTATATTCTATTATATATGATGTATCAGAGTGCATTCTACTGCCATGTATAAATAATTCAAACAAATTTAAAAATAAAAGAAAACTATAAAAAAAGAAATGTCTGTTTAGTTCTTTTTCCCATTTATTGATTGGGTTATTTGGGTTTGTTTCATTTTGGGTTTTGGTGTTAGGTGTTTTTCAGGTTTTCTGGATATAGTAGTCTTGAAAGAGTAGCAGGAAAAGATTTTCTGCCATTCTGTAGGCTCTCTCTTCCTTTGCTGTGAATAAAATTTTAAATTTTATTTCATCCCTTTTATTAATTCCTGGTATTACTCCTGAGCTTTAGGAGTCCTATTGAGGAAGTCGTTGCCTATGCCTATATGTTAGAGCATTGGCTGTATGTTTACTTGTAGCAATTCCAAAGTTTCCAATCTAATTCTTAGGTCTTTGATCCATATTTGAGTTGATTTTTGCACAATGTGAGGGGTGGGGATCTAGTTTCATTCTTCTACAGATGAATATCCAGCATTTGCTTAATAGACAGTCTTTTCTTCAAAGTATGTTTTTTGGCATTTTGGTCAATGAGCTCATGGCTGTATCTGTAGGGGTTTGTCTCTGTCTCCTCTATTCTGTTCCATTGATCCATGTGGCTGTTTTTATGCCAGTACCATGCTGGTTTTGTTACTATAGCTCTGTAGTATAATTTGGAGTTGGGTATTCTGATACCTCCAGCATGTTTCTTTTTGCTACAATTATTTTGATTGTTCTGGGTCTTATATTATTGCATATGAATTTTAGGACTGTTTTCTAGTTCTATGAAGAATGCCATTGGTATTTTGATGAGTATTACAAGGAAACTGTAGATTGCTTTTGGTACTGTGACCATTTTAATACTATTAATTCTGCCTATCCATGAATATGATGAGACTGGGGAGTGAGGCAGACCCAGGTCATGCTAGAGCTGTGGGCCCTGGTAGCATCTTTATCTTTTCTCCTTCTCCCCTCCCTCCTCCCCCTCCCCCTCCCTTTCCCTCTTGTCTTTCCATCTTCTAATGTCTTCCTCAATTTCTTTCTTTGATGTTCTATTAATTTCATTGTGGAGATCTTTCACCTCCTTGGTTAGATTCATTCATAGATATTTAATTTTTTGAGGTTATTGTGAATGGAATTGGGTTTTTAATTTCCTTTTTAGTGACTTTATTATTGGTGTTTAGAAAAACTATTGATTATGTTGTTTTTGTATCCTTCTACTTTGCTGACCTAGTTTATCAGTTCTAGAAGCCTTCTGGTGGGGTTTTTTGGGTCTTGTAAGTGTAGGATCCTGTCATTGACAAACAAGAGAGATTTTGACTTCTTCTTTTCTTAATCATACCCCGTTTAATTTCCTTCTTCTAAAATTTCAAGTTTATCTATATTGAATAGGAGTGGTGAGAGTGGATATTCTTGTCTTGTCCCTAATTTTAGAGGAAATAATTTCAGTTTCTCACCATTAAGTGTGATGATGACTTTGGATTTGTCATATATAGTCTTTAAGACTTTATATTGTTGAGGTAAGTTCTTTCTATTCCTATTCATCAGTGTTTCATTTTATTTTTTTATTTATTGTTATTTTTTCATACTGGAGATTGAGCACTTTATCACTGAGCCATATCCCCGTCCCTTTTAACTTTTTTATTTTCAGACAGGGTCTCCCCAAGTTGCTTAGGGCCTTACTAAGTAATTGAGGCTAGCCTTGAATTGCAATCCTCCTGCCTCAGCCTCCCAAGTTTCTGGAATTACAGGCATGTGCCACTGTGCCTGTCTTCTTCAGTGTTTTATCATGAACAGGAGCTGAATTTTGTTGAAGACTCTCTCTGCATCTAATGAGATGATCAAGATTTTGTCCTTAATTTATGTAGTGATTACATTATTTGATTTATGTATGTTGAACCATCCTTGCATCCCTGGAATGAAACCAACATTAAGAAGAGATGTATACTCTTCACATCTCTTCTTAATATGTTGTTGAATATGAATTTGTAATCTTTTATTAAGAATTTTGGGGGATCCAAGATGGTGGACTAGAGGGAGGCTGTGTTCCTTGTCGCTCCGTAACTCCAGTTTCAAGCGGAGGATATCTGTTTCTTGGTGAGGCAGTTTTTGCTGCTTATCGATCCCCTGGTGTTTACCCCATTTGTCTGCTGTGATGACCTGCAGTCTGCCAGCATATCGACGCCTTTTTTTGAGTGCAGATTGCTCACTGTCAGGCACCTATCATCCGCCATTTGCCTGCCTCTCGCCTGTCCATCGCCTGCCTTACACCTATCCATCACCCGACGCACGAGGTTCACCTCCCGTTCATCCGACAACAGTCAGCAAACAGATAGCCGACCGCCAGTGGAGCACCAGCTACCTGCTGTTGCCTGGAAGTTCACTGTTACAGTACCTGCAGGTTTGATTACACGTGGCTGCTGCCATTTTGAGACAACAACCAGGCCCCGTAGGACCCCTGGCCGGAATGACTGAGCCCCATCTCCAGGATCCCTCAGCCCGACCGATCACTCCCTGCCTCTGGGGCCCTCACATCGATTGACTGCTCCCTGCCGCCAGGACCCCCAGACCAACAGACTGTGCCCTATCACCGGGACCCCAGACCGACAGATTGCACCCAGCCTCCAGGATCCCACAACCACACCAAACACACCTGATCTCAAGGACCCCGGCCTGACCAACCACATCCCGCCTCCAGGACCTCCAGCTGACTACATCCATACCCTGAGCTGCAGCTCCCCATTTGCCAACACATTTCGAAGCCAGAGCGGCCATCTTGGATAATCTTGGAAGCCGTAGCTCCAATCTTTAGGTGGGGCAAATCCCATCCTGAGACACCTGCTGGAACTTGAAGCTCATTGTCAGGTACCTCTCATGCATCAGGCTACTGAACACTGGGAGGTTTCATTACTATATGACTGTTATACTGTAGATTTTTTTTCTCCTTATTGAAGAACTTTAAGTTTTTATTTCTTAACTTTTCTTGCTCTCTTTTCCTTTTGTTTACCTATTCCCTCAGAGTCTCTTTCTCCCTTTTTGCATACTACCATCCAATTTCTTTTGATTACACTCTACCCTTTCTATTATCTAGAACTTCTGTATATTCTTTTCTTATCCAATTAACAGCCATGTTCTACATGCCTCTGCATCCTCTTTGTCCTCCATTAGAAACTGCAGACCTTATTGCAAATCTGTTTTGTTTTACTGAAGATAATATTTGAACTCATTCTGTATATTATGACAATTTTGTTATTATCCTCATAGGGGCTATTTGCTCTAGGATTGCATAGTGTCTGAATTGGGCACTGCTAATATTGATCTCCCCTTAAAGAAAGGGTTTTGGAAACCTATAGGGCCACTATAAGCCTATAGGGGGAAATCTGCAATACCCCAGATCTGCACTGCTAGAGGGGAAGATACAGGAACAACATGAAAAAACAAGGGAAGAAAATGATCCAAACAAATCTAGATTCTATATTAATAGAATCCAATGACAGTATGTTAGAAGAAATGTCAGAAAAGGACTTCAGATTATGCATGATTAAGATGATTCACGAAGCAAAGGATGAGATAAGAGAGCAAATGCAGGCAATGAATGATAATACCAATAAGCTGAAAGAGCACCTGCAGGAAGCAAAAGATCATTTCAACAAAGAGATAGAGAATCTCAAAAAAAAAAAAAACCAAATGGAAAAACTTGAAATGAAGGAAACAATAAACCAAGTAAAAAACTCAATGGAAAGCATCACCAGAAGACTAGACCACTTGGAAGACAGAACCTCAGACAATGAAGACAAAATATTTAATCTTGAAAATAAAGTTACCCAAACAGAGAAGATGGTAAGAAATCATGAACAGAATCTCCAAGAACTATGGGACATCATGAAAAGACCAAATTTAAGAATTATTGGGATTGAGGAAGGCACAGAGATACAAACCAAAGGAATGAACAACCTATTCAATGAAATAATATCAGAAAATTTCCCAAACCTAAAGAATGAAATGAAAAATCAAATACAAGAGGCGTACAGAGCACCAAATGCACAAAATCACAACAGATCCACACCAAGGCACATTATAATGAAAATGCCTAACATTCAAAATAAAGATAGTATTTTGAAGGCCGTGAGAGAAAAGCATCAGATTACATAGAGGAGGAGACCAATACAGATAGTAGCCGACTTCTCAACCCAGACTCTAAAAGCTAGAGGGGCCTGGAACATATTTCAAGCTCTGAAAGAACATGGTTGCCAACCAAGGATCCTATACCCAGCAAAACTAACCTTCAGATTTGAAGATGAAATAAAATCCTGCCATGATAAACAAAAGTTAAAAGAATTTACAAATAGAAAGCATGCACTACAGAATGTTCTCAACAAACTATTCCATGAGGAGGAAATGAAAAACAACAATGTAGGTCAGCAAAGGGAGGAACTACCTTAGAGAAAAAACACTCAAAGGAGAAACCAAGCCAACTTGAAAACCAAAAATAAGCCAAATGACTGGGAATACAAATCATATCTCAATAATAACCCTGAACGTTAATGACCTAAACTCATCAATCAAAAGACATAGACTGGCAGAGTGGATTAAAAAGAAAGACCCAACAATATGCAGCCTGCAAGAGACTCATCTCACAGAAAAAGACATCCACAGACTAAAGGTGAAAGGATGGGAAAAAACCTACCACGCACATGGACTCAGTAAAAAAGCGGGGGTTTCCATCCTTATATCAGATAAAGTGGACCTCAAGCCAAAGTTATTCAGGAGGGATAAAGAAGGACATTTCATATTGCTTAAGGGAACCATAAATCAGGAAGACATAATGATAGTAAATATTTATGCCCCAAACAATGGTGCATCCCTGTACATCAAACAAATCCTACTCAATTTCAGGAATCACATAGACCACAACACAATAATTCTGGGTGACTTTAACGCACCACTGTCACCACTAGTAGATCTTCCAAACAAAAACCAACCAAAGAAACCATAGAACTCAATAACACAATCAATAACCTAGACTTAATAGACATATATAGAATATTCCATCCACCAACGAGCAGATTCACTTTCTTCTCAGCAGCACATGGAACCTTCTCGAAAATAGACCATATGTTATGCCAAAAAGCAGCCCTTAGGAAATGCAAAAAAATAGAGATACTGCCTTGTGTTCTATCAGATCATAATGGACTGAGAATAAAAATCAATGACAAAATAAAAAACAGAAATTACTCCAACACCTGGAGACTAAATAATATGCTATTGAATGAAACATGGATTACAGAAAACATCAGGGAGGAGATAAAAAAATTCTTAGAGGTCAATGAGAATGACGATACAACATATCAAAATCTCTGGGAAACTATGAAAACGGTACTAAGAGGAAAATTCATTGCATGGAGCACATTCCAGAAAAGAATGAAAAGTCAACAACTAAATGACCTAACATTACAGCTCAAAGCCCTAGAAAAAGAAGAACAGAATAACAGCAAAAGTAGTAGAAGACAGGAAATAATTAAAATCAGAGCTGAAATCAATGAAATTGAAACAAAAAAAAATTTCAAAAAATTGACAAAACAAAAAGTTGATTCTTTGAGAAAGTAAACAAAATAGACAGACCCTTAGCCACACTAACAAAGAGAGAGAGAAAACTCAAATTACTAAAATTTATGATGAAAAAGGAAATATCACGACAGACACCACTGAGATATATAACATAATGAGAAGCTACTTTGAAAATCTGTATTCCAACAAAATAGAAACTACTGAAGACATTGACAAATATCTAGAGACATATGCTCCTCCCAAACTGAACCAGGAGGACATACACAATTTAAACAGATCAATATCAAGCAATGAAATAGAAGAAGCCATTAAAAAACTACCATCCAAGAAAAGCCCAGGACCAGAAAGATTCTCAGCCAAGTTCTACAAGACCTTCAAAGAAGAACTCATTCCAATACTTCTCAAAGTATTCCAGATATAGAAAAAGAGGGTACCCTGCCAAACTCATTCTATGAAGCTAATATCACCCTCATACCCGAACCAGGAAAGGACACATCAAGGAAAGAAAATTTTAGACCAATATCCTTGATGAATATAGATGCAAAGATCCTTAACAAAATATTGGCAAACCATATCCAAAAACATAATAAGAAAATCGAGCACCACAATCAAGTGGGGTTCATCCCTGGAATGCAAGGATGGTTTAACATCCGTAAATCAATAAACATAATCCATCACCATGTCAATAGACTTAAGGATAAGAATCATATGATTATTTCAATTGATGCAGAAAAAGCGTTCGACAAAATACAACACTCCTTCATGCTCAAAACACTAGAAAAAATAGGGATAGTAGGAACATACCTGAACATTGTAAAGGCTATTTATGCTAAGCCTGTGGCCAACATCATTCTTAATGGAGAAAAACTGAAACCATTCCCTTTAAAAACAGGAACAAGACAGGGATGTCCTCTTTCACCACTTCTATTCAACGTTGTCCTCAAAACTCTAGCCAGAGCAATTAGGCAGACTAAAGAAATTAAAGGGATACGAATAGGAAAAGAGGAACTTAAGCTGTCACTATTTGCGGATGACATGATCCTATATTTAGAGGATCTGAAAAACTCCTCCAGAAAACTTCTAGACCTCATCAATGAATTCAGCAAAATAGCAGGCTATAAAATCAACACGCATAAATCTAAAGCATTTTTATACGCAAGTGACGAAACAACTGAAAGGGAAATGAGGAAAACAACTCCATTTGCAATAGCCTCAAAAAAAATAAAATACTTGGGAATCAATCTAACCAAAGAGGTAAAAGATCTCTACAATGAAAACTACAAAACATTGAAGAAAGAAATTGAGGAAGACCTTAGAAGATAGAAAGATCTCCCATGTTCTTGGATAGGCAGAATTAATATTGTCAAAATGGTCATACTACCAAAAGTGCTATACAGATTCAATGCAATTCCAATTAAAATCCCATTGATGTACCTTACAGAAATAGAGCAAGCAATCATGAAATTCATCTGTAAAAATAAGAAACCCAGAATAGCTAAAGCAATCCTTAGCAGGAAGAATGAAATAGGGGGTATCGCAATACCAGCACTTCAACTATACTACCAAGCAATAGTAACAAAAATGGCATGGTATTGGCACCAAAATAGACAGGTAGATCAATGGTACAGAATAGTGGACATGGACACAAACCCAAATAAACACAATTTTCTCATACTAGACAAAGGTGCCAAAAATATGCAATGGAGAAAAGATAGCCTCTTCAACAAATGGTGCTGGGAAAATTGGAAATCCATATGCAACAAAATGAAACTAAACCCCTATCTCTCACCCTGCACAAAAATCAACTCACAATGGATCAAGGACCTTGAAATCAGACCAGAGACCCTGCATCTCTGGTCCAAATCTTCAACTTGTTGGCTTAGGATCAGACTTCCTTAACAGGACTCCCATAGTACAAGAAATAAAAGCAAGAATCAATAACTGGGACAGATTCAAACTAAATAGCTTTCTCTCAGCAAAGGAAACTATCATCAATGCTAAGAGAGAGCCTACAGAGTGGGAGAATATCTTTGCCACTCATACTTCAGATAGAGCACTAATTTCAAGAATATATAAAGAACTCAATAAACTCTACACCAAGAATACAAATAACCTAATCAACAAATGGGCTAAGGATATGAACAGACGCTTCACAGAAGAAGATCTACAAGCAATCAACAAACATATAAAAAATGTTCACCATCTTTAGTAATAAGAGAAATGCAAATCAAAACAACACTAAGATTCCATCTCACCCCAATTAGAATGGCGATTATCAAGAATACAAGCAACAACAGGTGTTGGAGAGGATGTGGGGAAAAAGGTACACTCATACATTGCTGGTGGAGCTGCAAATTAGTGCAGACAATCTGGAAAGCAGTGTGGAGATTCCTTAGAAAACTTGGAATGAACCCACCATTTGACCCAGCTATCCCACTCCTTGGCCTATACCCAAAGGACTTAAAATCAGCATACTACAGAGATACAGCCACATCAATGTTCATAGCTGCTCAATTCACAATAGCCAGACTGTGGAACCAACCTAGATGTCCTTCAATTGATGAATGGATAAAGAAACTGTGGTATATATATATATATATATAATGGAATATTACTCAGTTATAAAGAATAATAAAATTATGGCATTTTCAGGCAATTGGATGAAATTGGAGAATATCATGCTAAGTGAGATAAGCCAATCTCAAAAAAGAAAAGGACCAATGATCTCGCTGATAAGCGGATGATGACACATAATGGGGGGTGGGAGGGGGCAAGAATGGAGGAAGGAGGGACTGTATAGAGTGAAAAGAGGGGTGGGAGGGGTGGAGAGGAAGGGAAAAATAACAGAATGAATCAAACATCATTACCCTATGTAAATGTATGATTCCACAAATGGTATGCTGTTACTCCATGTACAAACAGAAACAACATGTATCCCATTGTTTGCAATAAAAATAAATTAAAAATAAAAGAATTTTTACACCTATGTTCACCAGTTATTGGTCTGTAGTTTTCTTTCATTGATGTATCCTTATCTGGTTTTGGTAGTGGGGTGACACTGGCTTCATAGAATGAATTTAGAAGTATTCCCTCTTCGTATTTCATGGCATAATTTGAGGAGCATTTCGTAAGTCCTTTTACCAGGAACCAGATTTCTTTTAGACTTAGTCTCTGAAACCTCCTTCAGTGGAGATCCAGTATGTTCAGGGTGACTGAAACCTACTTCAAGAGGCAGCCCCCACCAACTCCAGCTTTGAAATTGTCCATGAAGAAGACATTAATCCACTCATGGAATTATAGATAGGCTTTCAACCTATAAATTCCCTTAGACTTCCCGGCCTAAATTACAGAAGAAATAGTTCCTCTTTTAAAAACTTATGAGTAACAAGGCATATACTAGGAGACCAACTGATATTCATTTAAGAATTAACTTAGCCGTAACAGCTAACATTTAATAGCTACCATTCACTACACACTGAATGACTTACAAAGATTATCACATTTGACATCCATTACATGCTGGGATATTTCTATTATCTCAATTTAGCACAATCTTATTTAATCCACTGTGGCACAGGGTCGTTTAGTCACTTATTCAAGGTCACATGACTAGGAATTGGCCAGGTTGGGATTCAGAACCAGACACTCAGACTCTAAAGCCAGGATCATAACCACATTCAAAAGAGTGAATGAAAAGTACATTCACTCACGCTCTCCCATGCTTGGATTCCCACTTCCACAAAGGCCTAGATAGTTCTCCCACACTCTGAGATCACCTCAACTGAACAGAGAAGTCCCTTGTGAAGAAGAGTACACACTTACACTGCTCATCTCGTGTCTGGAACATGCATCAGAGGTAAGACTGGCCTGTCCCATTGGTTTCTGCGTGGAACAGAAACAGAACAGACTCGAAAGCAAATACCCATATATTTCCAGAATTTATCCAAAATCTTAACAATGTTCAGTTGTTTTAGTTTGAATATAAGTCTGAATACAACGTATGGAATTTCAGTGGGCTTGGGTGGTAGGAGGTCTCTGACCTCTCATGCCCAATCCCCTCTCCATATAAACAGTCATGATACCACCCAAGCAACATGCCTGGTATTAAAGTGCATAGGTTTGACCTCATCACTGAAAAAAAAAAAAAAATGAAGGGAGGCGGTGGGGGCCTTCGACACACAGGTGACCAGGTCCCACGGCCTAGGCAGGGGCTCTGATTTATTTGGAGTCTCTTCTTCCTCCCCACTGCACTTCAGGCTCATTATTCTTCCCTTCCACTGTTGTGCTTTGCTATCTTTCCTCTCAACTTCTTTCCTGCCACCTGGAGTCAAATCATAACAAGGTGATTCAAAGTCCTTTCAAGACGAGACTCATCACTTTCATAAAATAACTTTATCCACATTCTTTACAGATAGTCAGTCAAAGAATAAACTATAAGCCATTTTTAAATAAAAGGTAAAACCCAAGCTGCCAGGTCTGTCATCCCTGTCATCCATACGGACCGATGTGGCACCCCTTGGTCTAGTGGAGACATTCTGGGTTGGCGGTTCACATGCTGATTCTTCCTCCTACCAAGCAAAGAGCCCTGGGCCACCCTCTTAACCTATCTAAGTCTCAGTTTCCTACCAGCAAAATGAGCATAAAACCCAATTCACAGAGTGATGTCAAGGATTAAATGGGACTGCAAAAGAAAATCTCTAGAAAAACACCTTCCACGTAACCACACAGGCACCACAGGCAGAGCGGGTGGGTGCTGTCAGTGCTCATGAGTTCTGTATTCTTCTTTTTTTTTTTTTTAGTATTTTTTAGTTGTAGTCGGACACAACATCTCTATTGTATATATTTATTTTTATGTGGTGCTGAGGATCGAACCCAGTGCCTCACACATGCCAGGCAATCGCGCTACCACTGAGCCACAATCCCAGCCCCGAGTTCTGTATTCTTTAAAAGGTCATTGAATTTGGAAAGAAGATGAATTGCATAGTACATAAAATTTAGTATCCAATTTTAGATGAAATTTGGTGGTTGTATGCAAAGTAAGGTACAAATTTGAATAATTTTTAAGTCTTTTAGTAGTTACATTAGGGTTTTGTATAGTCTGTTAAAAGATGAAAAATAAAGTACATTTCTTTTGATTATTGAAGAAGACTGTTTTTCAATACAATTGTTAAGACAATTGCCAATTTCCATTTTTCCAGGATACCCTTTTTTTTTTTTTTTTTCTTTGTGGTACTGGGGATCGAACTCAGGGCTTTGTGCTTGCAAGGCTATCTCCCCAGCCCAGGATACCCATTTTTATGGAATGACTCTAATTCTGAGTCAGGTCATAAAGGATGTCTCACTGAATTTAAGCTCCCTCTCTCTCTTAGGGAACTAGTTTGAAGTCTTGAATCTCAATCAAAAGACCACTTGAAATTAGAGCTGCTTGTGTGTGTGGTTATTTTCAGTCTGTTAGGATGATCTTTGACTTGGAAATTAAATTGTCTCTTTAACTTTTTATCTTTTAATCCATTATTCACCATCATTCCTCTTAATCTCCTCATCCTCCTAAAACTCACCCACCATCCCCACCAAACTATAAAATAACATCTAGTGATTTGCGAGTACCAGGATTCCTAAAAGTTCACTTTCTATCCTTCACAAGTCACCAGCACTTGAAATTCCACGATTAGCAGTTTGGAATTTCTTGGATTCAAAATTCCATGAATGCAGAGACAAGACCAGCTTCCCGTGCTACTGAGTGCATGGGGAGTGCTAGCACAGTGCCTCACACGGTAGGTGTTCTCTAAGAGTCTGTTGAATGAATTAAAAACCTTTAGGTTTCTTGTCATGGTTTAATAATGTAAATACCTTCAGTAATACCATCCTTCACTATTTCTTTGACTCAGTAGAAGTACTTAAATCCCATTATGTGTCAAACTCACACTAGATCCTTCCCCATAATTCACTTAGCATCTACAATGGAATCTGCTTTTCTGATTTTTTTTCTGGCAGTAGGTTTCATTTGTAGGGAGAAATGAATGTGTGTGGGGACAAAGGATATCTTGGGAGGAGAACTATATAAGGAAACAAAACAATAATAATAATGACTTTTGTTTGCTGAGTTCTAACTCCTTGGCAAACATATCCTGTGTATGCTTCACATCAACACTGTAAGGTTGTTTCCATTTCACAGACAAGGCAACAGAGGTTTGCAGACATTAAGGAACGCCCCCAAGATGACATAGCTGATGCATGACAAGACTAACTGTTGACCAGTTTTTGGACCCCAGAGCCCAGTCTCTGGTCACAATGCTTCTGGCCTTTACTTCTCCCAAGGACAGAGGGTTCTCTGGACAAGGTAAGGATGAAGTGGAAACAGGGAAAAGTCACAAGACTAGAACCTCATTTCCTTTATAAAGTTTTTTAGAGCAGGTTCTGTTCAGGCCCCAAAATAATTAATTATCCAGTTTTACTCTTTCTTACTGACAGCTATTTGGAATCAACTCAAACTATTAGACACGTTCACTCTTTGAGGCTCAGGTTAACCACACCCAGGGCTTTGTGCAGGAAATACTGTGGCTCCAGGATTTAGAACTACCATGTGTCCCCTGCCTTTGAGGTTAACCCACTGATGACTTCAGTTGCTTCCTGGTCTTCTGAGAAAACCATGGGCAAGGATGAGAAAGTCATACATGTATAGAGCCACATACCCAAGGTGTCCTGTGCTTTCTATGTAGACACTTCAAGACAGGCCAGTCAGTGCTGTCCTGGGAAGTGGGCCCCAGAAGCAGAGAGGCCTGACTTTGCTCACGAGAGAGGTAGACATGTGGGGCATGTCTAACAAATGGTAAAGCTGGTCACAGCAGTTGGTTTGCACAAGGGTTGAGTCTAAAGAAACAGAAGGAGGGGTGAGTTTTTAGAGGAAGGAGAACACAGGGAATAATGTGGGGTGTGCTGTGGGTTCTACTTCCTCACCTCAGCCCCAGGGACTCAAGTCTGAGTTCTGTGGAGAAAGGCAGAAACTGAGAAAAGGGTTTTTCCGAGGAACTCTGTAAGGCAGGAGGTGCCAGCCACACTACTTGGGGTCCTGATACCAAGAAGGACAGTCAGCTAGGAAAAGGAGCTAACCACCTGATGTTGGACTGGACACAGGATCATACTCACCTTGAGGGCTTTGGGGGATGCCACCCTGCCCTGGCATCACGAGGACTGGTAACTTGAAGGGCATCATGGGTACTCCCTCCCAGGCACAGTGCCCACCGTGGGCAGTGGAATGGTAGCTCCACTCAATGACTTTCAATGACTGAGACCAAAAGAGAAATTGTAGCACAATCATTCGAGGATATTGGAGTTTTCCATTAGATCTCCTCAAGGTCTTCTGTGATCAATAAACAAATAAATCGTAAAATTCCAAAGTTGCAGGCCAGGTGCAGTGGCAGATGCCTATAATCCCAGGAGGCTGAGGCAGGAGGATCACAAGTTCAAAGTCAGCCTTGGCAACTTAGCAAGGTGTTAAGCAGCTCAGTGAGACCCTATCTCTAAACAAAATACAAGAAAGGGCTGGGGATGTGGCTCAGTGGTCAAGTGCCCCTGAATTCAATCCCTGGTACCAAAAAATAAATAAATAAATAAAAAATCCAGAGCTTCTAGGGATCCTATATTTTGAGGTAGTTAAAAGAGCTAGGGAACTTGAATGGTTACTCAAAACATGACCCACAGAGGCTCACTGTCAGGAAAATGGAATTAATTTTTATGCCACCAAAAATGAAAATTAAAAATCCCAGATGCACTCATGAAAAATGACTTGGACTCTGTCACATCCTCCCCCCTTTTTTTAAATTTTTTTATAACCCTATTTTGTTTATTCATTTGTTTTTTATGTGGTGCTGAGGATCGGACCCAGTGCTGCTTTGGACGTGCTAGGCAAGCCTCTACTACTGAGCCACAGTTCCAGCTCCTTTTCCTCCCTTTCTTACCACCTCCCATCGCTTTCTCTCCCTAGCCTTTCTCCCTCTCTGGTCCTGGACTAGTCACACCCTGCTGCTGACTGCACTGGGCTTCTCTTGGTCTAACCTCTCATTCTTGAACGCTGTTGACGATGTGCTAGCCCACGCCGCCTCCGTGTAGGATCCCTCAGAAGCCCATTCCTCTTCCTGGCTTCACTGCCTCTCCCCAGGGGGGTCAAACATGTAGAGGAAACTCCGTACGCTGAGGGTTAGTGAAAGCAGACAGTGAGGAATTGAGACGCTCCACATAAATAAAAAAGAAGAGGCATCTGTAGTTTACATGGTGCATGCTTCTAGGTCAAAGGACAGTGTATTACAAACATAAGTGACATTTTCAGAGCAGCATATTGCATACATTATAATTCCTAACATTGTAAGACGATGTTAGAGGTCCCCTAAAAAGGGAAAAGACCATCTGTGGGATTATGACGTGAAACAGATGGAACGGCATCTGAGAAGGGTTTCAACACTTCTCTTCCCAATTCTGCCATCAATTCGATTCAACTCGTCTAAAAGGAGAAGGGTGTTTTCAAATGCTGAGGGGATGCAGGATGGAGGGGGTGCCACAGAAATGGTGGGCCAGGGGGCTCGCGGCAGTGACAGCACTGTGTATGCTCCCTGCGTGCTCATCATCTCACAGGTTGTTGGATGTGACCCTGCAACCTGTCCAGGACACGGTGCCTGTGAAAACCACACCTGTGTCCTCCTAGCTGCTTCCTGATGTCACCATTCCCGTGATGGTGCAGTACAAGATTATTTTCAATTTTTTTCATAGTTTTCAAATGGAAAGACTCAAACAAATGTCTCACCCTTTTATTCATAAAAACAAAACCCTTCGGCTCTCTAAGTAGACCATGACTCTGCCTTAAAGCACTATTGTGCTTTAAGTCACTAATTGTAGCAGAAGCCCCAGTGAGGTTCTGGAGGGGCCTTGGTATCTGAATTTTTTTTAAAAAAATTATTGATTCATAATAGTTATACATACTATCAGGATTTATTTTGACATAATTATAAATGCATGGAGTATAGTTTGCTCCAATGAAGTCCCCAGAACTTATCCTTACCCTCTCCCCTCTCCTCTACCCCTATTCCCTTTCCTCTGCTTTACTAATCTTTCCATTTGTTTACATTTTTTAAAGTTAGTGTCTTATGGGGCTGGAGTTGTGGCTCAGTGGTACAACATTTGCCTAGCATGTGAGAGCCACTGGATTCGATCCTGAGCACCACATAAAAATAAATAGAATAAAAGTATTGTGTCCATCTACAACCCAAAATTAATTTTTTAAAATTAATGTCTTGTGGATATACTTAATGGTGAGATTCACTGTAGTGTATTCATATATGTGCATTGGAAAGTTAAGTCGGATTCACTCCAATGTTTTTCCCTTATCCTGTCCCTCCCCAATTCCCCTTAGGCTCCTTCTACTTCCCTGATCTTTCTTTTATTTTTATGGGATAACCACCCCATCATTTCTTTACTTTCCCCTGCCCCACCAATTTTAGACCTTCTTCCACATATCATACAGAACATTTGACCCTTGTCTTTCTAGTGCCTGTCAACAGATGAATGGATAAAGAAAATATGGTATATATACATAGTGGATTATTACTCAGCCAAGAAAAGGAATGAAATTATGTCATTTTCTGGTAAATGGATAGAACTGGAAACTACAATGCTAAGTAAAATAAGTCAAACTCAGAGAGCCAAGGGTCAAATGTTCTCTCTGGTATCTGAATTTTAACATACAGTGATTCTTATGCACACTGCACCAGAATATTGTAGTTTACTATAAAAATATGATAAAATGTTTCACAAACACTGTTGTTAGGTTCCTCTTACGATCTTGGAGATTGAAATGAATAAATCAGAATATTTGGGTATTTTATTTGTGAGGTTTATTTTGTTTTGTTTTCTGAAAAGGAGCGAAAGATAGATAAGTAATTCAGGAGGAAATCATACATGATAAGATCTAAAGGACTAAGTTATACAGTTCCTCCAGTGGGGGATTAGTATGGTGGGATTTACACATTTTTACATCCTGGTTTGAGCTTGTTCTATGGCGTCATCCATTTAGAATCTGGGAGGAAAGGATTACTTTGTTGGGAAATCAAAGCAAACCCGTTTCCAAAGTATCATATGTCCTTTCCCACAGCCATAATGCACAAAAAACTGTTTAGGCAAATTTACCCAATGGACATTGTGTATTCCAACATAGTTTCGGTAAAGCCTCTTTGGACTAAATCAGCTCATAGCAGCTTAAAATGAAATGCCCAAACACTGGAACAGCTGCTCTATAAGTAAAATACCTTCTGACATTTCATTAACCAACCGATTATTCAAACAGTCTTATCACTGTGTCACATAAGTGTACAAAGTCCAAAACTTTTGATAATCTACCAAAACCCAACAAAGCAGAAAGGATATTAATCCAAAGATGGTTTATATTTAATAAGAAAGAACTTCCCAACATCCTTGGCTCAGGTTTACAAAATAAATCAACTCTTGAAAAAGTTTTGTTTTAACATTGGGCTACAGCTAGCCTCAGAAGTCACTTGAAGCTCCTGTGATGGCTTTCCTGTCCCTGAGTTCCTAGACTCTACCAGACCTCTGACTTCTCCTATACTAAATAGTCTCACCAGCCAACATCAAATCCAAAAGGTTTAGCTTACTATCCTAAAAGGCTGCCAGAAAAATGTCTGATTGCTGAAGCAGCCCAATCAAGTCATGAGTCTCCCTAGGAAAAAACACCCTGAAGGCACAGACTATTAACCGAACCCAGATTTAGCCCCTTCTTTTATATCTTCTGAAATAGTTGTAACCTAAAGTAGAAATCCTTAACAAGGTCTCCATGGACGGGCTTCCCTGTTTCCATAAAACACCCAAAATTGTGTGAGAAGATCCCACATTTAAATGTGTATATGCTTTTCCCTAAAAAGATTGTCTATAGCTTTCTGAAGTTCCTCAAAAGGGTCTGTGATATTAAAGATTATGACGTTCTTATCTAAAGGGTGAATGCAATAGAGTTAGAATCAGCCCTTTGTATTTATTGGCTCCCTCCAGACTTGGAGAATTCACATCTTTGTGTCATGTGTACTATCCGTGTACTGAGGGAAAAAATAAAAAATAAGCTTGCTTTCTGTATTGGAATTAACTTTGCCTGCTAGTAACAGAGACCCCGTCACAGAGGCTTAAACAAATTAGGGATTTATTTTTTTTCTTCTAAAAGAAATCTGGGAAAAGGCAATCCAGAGTCTTTATGTAGCCAAGGAAATGTCATTAGAGACCAGGCTTCCTCTTTCACTTGCCATCCCCAGCACCCAGCTTTGGACCTTATAAGACAAGAGAGATGCCATCTGTCTGTTCTTTTTTTTAAGGAATCCCACTAGATGTTCCACTAAATGATTTTACTTTACATCCTTCGAGCCAGAACTTAGCAGTGAAGGAGAAGAAGAAATAAAAGCTTCAAAAGAGGCAACTTACCTCCTCCACCCTCCCACCCTACTCTCTAAAAGAATCAGGGCTTTGTTACTAAAGAAAGAGAAAACACACTCAGCAGGCAATTCCAAGTCTGCTGTGTCTTTTTATGAAAACAGATGTGGCAGGGGTCCTTCGGTGCTGCCACACTGAGTGCAGAAGGGAGGCTGTCCCTCCCCCCACTGCTCTGTTTTGGTCAGTCCTCGGAAAACCTGAGTGAAGAGTCTGTCTGGTTATCAGCGAATTCCTTTGCTTTGCTTCCACACAGAGGCTGTACTCAGCCCTTCCTTGGATCTACCCCCACACCTTCCTGGTAAGCTGAGTTCACCCCATTCCAAGCCAGTCGGGCCTCAGCTTGTGGCATGAGGTGGAATCCTGGCTCTGTATCTCTTTCAGCCTCACTTACTGTGATTTACAGGATGGACCAGATGGGCTGCTTTCCTGTCTTTTGTGAGAAAACACCCAGAACCCCATTTGTCTTTCTTCCCCTTGGAGGTGTCTGATTTATTACCCAGAATGAGTTCTCAAGATGACATCAGCCAGTCCATGAGAAGGGACACATGTGTCTCCAGGGATCCGAGGGTGTTGGAGTGTTCGAAGGCCCAAAACCTCTGCATCCTTGAGCAAAACCCTTCAGCTCATGAAGCCACTCTCCTCCCGTTATAAGTAAAATGGCAGAGAGCATAGGTACTCCCCACGGGAAGAGAAGAAGCTCTTGCACCTGAAAGGCAGACTTTTCTCGAAGTTGCAACCTTATGACTCCTTCATCGAGAAGGCAGTGCCCCCACTGGGGTGCAGGCAGCTCCCCTGCTGGGATATTTTCAGGGCCTAGAGTTTCACTTTTAGTTTCTGGAAGACAGAGGGCTTGGGGGTCCCATGGGAAGTAGCCAGGCCCCAATCCCCTGGGTAGAACACAGACAGAATTCCAGCTTCCATGGAAGTACTGTGGTGTCCTCTCCGCCCAGCCGTCGATGGCTGCGGGAGCGGCTTGAGAGATGCGGCCAGGAGAGGAAGTGGTACCCCTGGGATGGACAGGATCATCCCCGGGACAAATGGGCGCGGCTTTCATCCAGAACGGTTTTCCTATTAGATTTTCGGCCTTGAGAACACTGTGTAGCAGGGTCTCAAGTCCTGAATGGAAGGGGACTCTAAAGACAATTAAACTGAAACTCCCTGGATGCTGCTGCCCGAGCAGTCCGTCCTCTGCCTGCCAGAGAACACAGCCCTGCCTGACTTCCTGTGAAGCTCGTCAGGGCAGAACATCTTTCCTCCGGATCCTCTTCTCAGCAGCGCCGCAGCAGTAAATCTTCAGAGGCCTCATTAAGCAAGTTCCTTTTTGAGCTCCCTCCGCCCTCCAGGCCTCTTGCAACCAGGGCTGCCACTCTAGCATGTTATTATTTTTTTCCTCCTAAGCTTGTGTCTTCCTCGCATCCAGCACCCAGTCTACACGGCTCTCCCTTTCCTTAACGGACTCTTCAGCTGGACTCTCTCCAAAGGGTGTGTTCGTGCAATCAAAAACTTCCCTTTCAGTATTACTGCATCACTGAACATGTCAGATATGTCCCAGCAAAGGGAGGGAGGGAAGCCAGGAAGGAGGGAGAGGTTTTCTGGGCTGGGTGGGCTGGTAGGGGGTCAGGGGGAAGGTGAAGGGGCGCAGGAAGGAGGCATATGAAACCTTCACATCGGCCTTTAGGACCACAGAGGCTCAGTCAATACGACATAAGAGAATCTGCGATGGCTTCTCCCCATCCCTCCCTAGCCCCGTCTCAGGAAGCTGCACAGCATTCAAATCCACAGCAAATGACTGTCCACTACTTGAAAAGACCACATAGAACAATCAGACACATGACACAGGGAGACACAGCACCGGGACACTAAATGGTTAATTTTTAGCAAACCCCAAATTGCATTTCCATCATGTGCAAGCAGTCAGCTGCTATTGTAGGTCACTGAGATACAACGCATTATTTCTACAGTTTGTGGAAAACATTAGGCAGCTGTAATAAAGTCAATGGTATTTCCTTCCTTACTGAAACATGACTTCAGTAAATCCCCGTTCAATTTTTTTTCCCCTTTCTAAACATTTCTCTCCATCTGCACGATAAGTCAATAAAAGAAATTAAAAGTTAAAATGCCTAATGAAATTTTATCAGGCATGAAATGGCATTTAAACCAGAGTTGCCACCCGGGCTTAGATGGGTGAAAACTGACCCAAACTTGAGGGGTTATAAAGCAGGGGGAGGGTAAGAGCAAATTTCAGTGGCCTTTATGTCTTGCAGCCACTGGAAAAAAAAACCATTCCAAAGAGGCATTCCATGAAACCGAGACTCTCTGAGCTGTTAGGATTTTTACAGGAGCTACATCATTTCTGTAAACCCCCGCATTCTTTTAGGCCACCATTCTTTTCTCTATCTTCACTTCTTTGCACTAGCATGCTTATTTTGCAATCAGTCTTCATCTATAGATCTTTGTCATGATCCCAGGAAAGGCAACAGAAAGACAGCCTGGGAACCTTTTTAAGAAGCAGCAGCAGCTGAGCACAGTGGCACATGCCTGTTAACCCAGAGGCTTGGGAGGTTGAGGTAAAGGGATGACAAGTTCAAAGTCAGCCTCAGCAATTTAGTGAGGCCCTGAGCAAGTTAGTGAGATCCTGTCTCAAAATAAAAAATAAAAAGGGCTGGGGATGTGGCTCATATAGAAAGGACAGGAGCCTTAATTCTTCATCTTTTGTAAAGAAGGAATTGGGACTCATGCAGGCCCAGAAAGTCTTCAATAAATGGGCATGGCAGAAAAACTCTTTCTTGTATAAAATTTTTTATTTTAATAAATCACTGTATCCTCTTTGGGTTATAATAGATTTCTCATTTTCATAGGAACCTGAAAAGAAAAGGAGTCATTTAATGAGTATATGGGTATTTCTGAGCCTCATCAATTTGAAACTTTAAACTTCATTAAAAGTAAACCCCAGAATCCACCCTCACCCAGGACTGAAGTCAAGGGGCATTCTGTCTAAGATGGCACAGTAAAGTCAGACCCTCTGATTAAAGTGTTCAGATCTTCCAAAAGACTCCCTTTGGTTCATAGCTTTTTTAGAGGGGTGTGTTTCAAAGCAGTTGACTTTATTGATTCCCCCACTGAGAAGGGAACTGTCATCCAGTCTGCTGAGCAGGGAGAGGGACTCTGCCATATGTAGTAGTCACCTCTTATCCAGAATTTTGTTTTCTGCATTCCCAATTACCCATGATCAACTATAATCTGAAAATATTAAATGGAAAATTCCAGAAATAAACAATTCATAAGTCTTATGAACATTTATTACAGTATATTGTTATTCTGTTTTGTTATTATTGTTATTAATCTGTTCCTGGGCCTAATTTATAAATTAAGTTCATCATAGTTCTGTGTATATAGGAAAAGCAAGGTTTATCTAGAGCTCAGTACTACCTGTGGCTTCAGGCATCCACTCAGGGTCTTGGAACACATGTCCTAAGGATAAGGAGTTAATTATCACTGTTAATTTCTGAAACTCTGAAAATCAGCATAGGATGGTGGTTTTCTCCCACTACGGAGCCCAACCAATGTGGAAGCAAGTCTTTGCCTTCATCTAGCAACTGGGTATGCAGGAAAGTATGCATGTAAGCTACAGGAAGTACCACAGCACTTCAATCATAATTGGATCATAACTAGATCCACCCAAACTGATGTTGTTAAAATTCCCCTTAATTCAGTCAAGGTGATACAAGTTTCAAATATTTGCTTAGGTATCAGTATCTACTGGAACTTTTTGAATCAATAAAGAAAGCTGGGTCTGCAAGTCCAGGAAAAGACATGTTCACTTTGAACACTTTGAATGTTCTGTAATAATAAAATAATTTGCATTAACTTTTCAAACTTTTTCCTCTTCCCATCCTAACCTCAGAAATTCTCTTATGTCAGAGAGTCCATGACACTCAATACACACAAAATGCTCTCCACAAAGTATTTGTTGATAATATTTGAAGGGACAGATGACTGGAGAGTAAAATATTTGTAAATATTTTCAGCAAGTACACACCATTGCACAGATAAGAAATTAAGCATTTGGGATTAGCAGATATGCACAAATCTCCCATGTTTAATAGACTGTCTACCAAATCCCACTTAAGGCTATTACCTGTCTGCACCAGAGCAGACTTGTGCAGAATGTTTGAGCAGTAGTTGGCTGCTGTGTGATTAAAGGGGGGATTCATGACTGAAAGTGAAATCCAAGAAGCAGTCAGAGAAGCCTGGCATAGGGAACTCCAGACTTAGGAAAATGCCTTTTGGAACAGATGCATCATTAAACTACAAGTTAGCATGGGAGAGTCAGAAATCAACCTGGGTAAGTAGTGAAAGCAGAAGTGTGTGCCTCTGGAAAAGACTGCTGCTCAGAAATGAGCCGTTTTGATCACATGTAGAAACCCTACTAGAAACAGCGAGGCACAGCCAGGTCTTGGGCACTAGGCTCTTACATCAGAAAGGGGTCTTCTTCAAGAAAAACATTTAAATAATAAATACATAATTATGTATGAATGTGAAGATTTAGAAAAGGTCATGCAAGTGAAGGGCCCGGTGGTTTAAATTTCATTAGCTTCCCTATCAATCTGCCACTAAAGTATCTCTTCCTACAAAATGAATGCTGTGTGAATGAGTTTGGGTCTGTTGTACAATACTCACACGAAAAAAAGGACTAAAACTCTGCAGTGAGATGTCTGCTACAGTTTTACAAAGATTCATGTTATGTTAATATTTCCATATCATAAGGTTAACTCTTCAGTATGTCTTTCCAACTCACAGGTAGACACGTCATCTTGAGTTTGAACCCCAGGAGAGATCATACCCTCAGGACCATCTCATTTACAAAGGCATGTAGATCTGGACTGTTGAGTGTTAGATTGGATCCTCTGAATCTAAAAAGAGATAGAGGTTTTGCTCAGGGGACTTTCATGAGATTCTGTATTCGTCTGTGTCCTCCCAGCTTCTAACCCTTACACTAGGAATTACTTTGTGATTTAAGTGTGTACTTGCTACTGGTACAACTTACAGTCAATGGGTAAAGTAAATTGATTCAAAACCAAAGTTAACTTTAGATCCTTTGGAGATACAAACTGATTATTTTAAGCATCAAGTCACATTCATATGATTTAGAAGAGAATGTGCATGCAAAAACCAACCTAATAATCATTAAGAGGAGAAATTGTATATATAGTGTTAGAGATAACTGTTGATCTTTCAAGGATACTGACCCCAAATCTCATACAACAATTTTTGAGGCAAGACCCTGTTAAATATCTCACTTCATGGTAGACATAATCTAATTTTATTAGTCCTACTTTTTTTTTTAAATATATTTCAGGTGGGATCTTTGGGACATTGGATTCTGAATCTCTTTGTCTATTCCCACATTAACTATGTTTTATTGACTAATTCCAGAAGGGAAACAGTAAATTACTTTTAAACCCTTAAAATTCTGCAGTATTTCTTTTGACACTTCATAGCATTAACAGTTGAAGAATGCACCCTCCTTTAATCCAATAAAAGCATGAAAATCTTAATATTGAATCTGCATTTTGATCTTACTTTTCTAGCAAGCACTTTATTCATTAGAAAGTGGCAAATCTGCTCTTCATTTTTTGAGGACAATTAGATTGAAGGTGCCCCAATTCCTAGCGAGGAGACTTGAGCTGGGTGGACACAGGTGGAACAGTGAAACACCCTTCAACACAAAACTGGTTGCCTAGAAGTGTAGCCCCAAAGCAAGTGTGAATGGTAGTCATAACAATGCTATCAGAATAGCCATCTCTTTCAAAAGTAATTGGACCATCATTCCAGAGTGAATATAACACATTTTCCACATTATAGTAGGAACTATAAAATTGTTACAGTTGCCATTGTGGTAACAGATCAAGAAATGGCAAGGGCTATATTTTTTTTTCATAATTCAAAAGAACTTTATGGAGAACTTAGTTTATATCTGACACAAGTATCTAGAGATTCCATGAGGAACATAGAATACATATATGTATAATCCATTTATTTATCTCTTTCATACGAAGCACATAGACCCCACACCTGATAAGCGTATACACACACACTTGCTTAGTCCAGCTATTTTAACCATGCTCAACAAAGCCTAGAACTTCCGAGTCACTGAGGAGGAGAATCATATCAGTAGGTTTAATGAGAAAAAAAATCACAAAGTCATTGGAGAATCATCCTTTAGACCCTCAAGGAACCCACGTACTCTTACTTTTCTCTCAATCCCAGGAGACTTGATATTCTCATTTCTAATATAGTTATTCAAAATAATATCATTATCTGATTGAAAAACAAAAGCCATACTAACAACAGGGAGCTATTAAAGGAACACAGGAAGTATAAAAGTACAAAATTTGGACCATTTAGTGCAGGGGCAATAACGCCACACCTCCATAGTCCCTGAGAGGTTAGGTAATATTGAACTATGCCAGTATCTTCCATAATGAAGAGAAGTGTGTGCAATTCATCTTCAACAAAAAAATGCTTAGTTTTTAAGCTGGTACTTTGTTCCATTCTTTCATTAATATTGCTAACAAATGAGCTATTATTATGTGAAGACCACTTGTTCCTTACCATTAAAATCATATTTACCAAGTTTTATCCCTGTCTAGTTTTGGGAAAAGAAAATTATAGACTGAATAATAATTATAGAAATGAGTATGACATAATACACACTTCTACCAATGTGAAAACACTCTAAATACTCTAGCAAAAAATGTTTTTGTTCAAAATATTCCTTTGGTGACAAAGGGGAGGATTCCTGCATTCACAAATTAAGGTTAGGACTTCAGCATAAGTCCTGTTGATTTGTGATGTAATGGTTCACCTGACTAATGTTTTTAATTTCTCATTTCCATGAACTGAGCTGGTATAAGTGATTCTTCTTTCCCTGGAATTTCCAAGACTTAAAAGTAAGCTCTCACCATTCCAAATGGAAACCGGACAACCTGTTTACAAAGCCAGTCTCCCAAGAATCAGGAAACCACAAGAGGTCAAGATAACTCAACAGTCTGAAAAGTAGTGCTGTTTGGTAATGCCACCCACTTGCCTCCCATGGTTCCAGGGACCTGGGATTAATGACCCCTGTGACAAATTACACACATCATGGACATGAAGTGACCCATTTAAGGAATCTGTTCACAAGAGAATATGAAAGCAAGAACTTAGAATAAAACTCTTGGAATACTTATGACTTAGTAGCAACAGATGTAAATACCATAGGAAGAAAAAGGATGTTTCCAGAACATGTAAAAGTGTTCAGAATACTTGTATGAAAAAGACATATCCCCTTCCAGTATTTCCAAATTTGAACATTCTAGAATATAATGAGAGTTGGAGGTTCCACCATCTGATTTCTAGATTTTAGTATAAAGCTACAGTAATCAATGTGGTATTTCATAAAGGACAAACACAGAAGAGTCAGAAATAGATTCACATATATATATAGTTGACTGATTTTTGACAAGATGCTAAAGCTATTTAATGGGAGAAATAATCATTTTAACAAATGGTACCAGAAAAAAATAGGTATCCTTATGGAAAAATTATGAAACTTTGCTATTGTATAGAAAAATTAACTCAAAATAGCTCACAGAATTAAGCATAAGTGTTAAAAGTTTAAGGCTGCTAGAAAAAAGAGTAGGAGAAATTTTTGATTATCTTGGGTTAGGCAAAGTTTTCTTAGGACACAGAAATCATGAATCATAAAAGGAAATATTGGTAAATTGGCATTAAAATTTACCTCTCTGAAAGATAATGTCAAGAAAATGAAAAAGTAAAACACAGAGTGGGGAAAAATATTTAGAAATCACATACCCAATAAAGGATTTGTATCCAGAATACACAAAGAACTCCCAAAAATCATAAGAAAGCAAACCACCCAGTTTTTAAAAATAGGCAAAAATATTTGAATAGACAATTCACCAAAGGGAAAAAAAAAAAAAAAGAAGGAAAGAGGATATATGGATGGCAAATAAGCACATGAAAAGATGCTTAATATTAATCATTAGGTAAATGCAAATTGAAATTGTTATGTGATACTACTACACACCCATCAGAGTGGCTAAATTTTTAAAGAATGACAATAACAAGTGTTGATGAGGAAATGGAATGCCTGAAATCTCCTACATTGCTGATAGGAATGTAAAATAATACAGCCACATTGGAAGAAAGTTTAACAGTTAAACATTAAAGTTAAACATAAACTTACCATACAACATAGCAATTTTGTTTCTAGGTATTTACCCAAGAGAAATTTAAAAAAAAAAATATGCCCACACAAGATCCTATACTCAAATGTCTATAACAGCTTTAGTCATAGCCAGCATGTTTTAGTTAGTTTTTTCATCACTCTAACCAAAAGATCTGAGTAGAATAATGTAGAGGAGGAAAAGTTAATTTGGGACTCACAGCTTCAGAGGTCTCAGTCCATAGATGGCAGACTCCATATCTCTGGGCCCCAGATAAGGCAAAACATCATGATGGAAGGGTATGGTGGAGGAAAGCAATTCAGGACATGGTAATAAAGAAGCAGAGGGAGAGCTCTGCTCTCCAGGGACAAAATATAAACCCCAAAGGCATGTACCCAGTGACCTACCTCCTCCAACAACACCCTACATGCCTACAGTTGACCACCCAATTAATCCATATCAATGGATTAACCCACTGATTAGGTCACAACTCACAATCTAATCATTCACCTCTGAAAATTCTTGCATTGTCTCATACATGAACTTTTGAGGGATACCTCATATCTACACCATAACATGCCCCAAACTGGAAATAACCAAAAGGTTCAACTGATAAGTGGATAAACAACTTATAGGTATGTCCATACCATAAGAAAATGCTACTCAGTAATAAAAAGTTACAAACTACACAACAGTGGGGGTGAATCTCAAGTGCATTATGTTGAATCAAAAATCCTGATTCAAAAGACATGCTACTGTGCTTCCGCGCTCCTCATCTTGCCCACTTTCCCCTAATTACATTCGCAGCATGACACTAAAGCATATTGCAGAATACAGTTTTTGTGGGCATCTTCAATTTGGTTAAACTCATAGTGTTTTTGTTTTTCCTCTGCTGAATTACTTATATCAATAGAACTTAAAAAAAAAAAAAAAAAAAAAAACTTCTCTTGAGAGTCAGCCAGAAGGGCTGGGGTTGTGGCTCAGTGGTAGAGCACTTGCTTAGCATGTGTGAGGCACTGGGTTTGAGTCTCAGCACCACATGTCAATAAATGAATAAAATAAAGGTCTATCAACATCTAGTGAATCAGAAGTTTTTGTTGTTTGTTTTTTAACCCAGCAGGTGCTCAGTGCTTAAAAGATAGTTCTTATGATGCTTAGCCACTTCTTCACACTTAGAAAATGCCCTGAATTCCATACTACTTTTTAGCCTCATCCTGTTGCTGAAGGAGACTGGGGACATTCCCAGTTTGGACAAAAAGAATTTGAGAAGTGAAACAAGAGATGATAGCTGGTTCCAGATGAGAATCTCAGCGATAAGAACAGAAAGACCTGCTGGAATGATATCAGTACCTGTCACCCTACCAAATCATCAATGAACTATTCATTTCTAGTTAATGTCTTATGGAATTCAATGTATTTCTACAATGCATCTAAGTAGTCTTTCTTCAAAGTGAGAAAGGGGGGGAAATGAAAGTTACCACTTAGAATCAGTCATGTACTGATTAAATGGATAGTACAATTTGCTTCTCTAAATTATTTTGAGAATTAAATAGTACCTTGTAAAATAATGAATAATCAAAATTTACTAAATTTTTTATTTCCCCTCTCTTTGCAAAAGAGAACATTTTTAGAACTGGAAGTATCTCAGGTTAGATAGTCCACTGTTTTACTTTACCAATGATATAATTAGGAGCAGTGAGGCGAAGTGGCCTGCTCAAGCTCACTCGGAAGAGTGAAGTCCAGCTTCAGTTGGCAAGAAACTTCTTCCTCGAGCACCTGCTTTCAGTTATAATGTCTCAAGCAGCTGAGGAGTCTGAGGGAGAATTTTGGGATCATAGACTTATGCTTCTGACTCTGTTATTTAACTAATTTCCATTACTTTTAACTTCAAGAATGGAGACAAGAGGAAATCCTTCTCTTCAGGGACCAGGATCACCAGATTTACCAAATAAAATACAGGGCAGGCAACAAGATCTGAACTTCATATAAAAACACATACATTTTTAGTCCTGTGAAATATATGGGGCGTACTTACACTGACAACTTCTCTGTCAACTCTACTAGGGACCAAAACAATGTATAGTTCCCAACTGGGACAAATCCATCTGACCAAAGCAAATAAACAAGGAAAAAATGGCCACCACCCCCATTAACCAATCCTGGATTCTTGGCTACTTCTGCCCTATGAACATGTTTCTTCACCTGAGATTGGAACAGGATGATGAACAACCTCTTTTGCCAAACCTGCATCTGATGAGGATAGTGATGGAAAGGAAACGTTGACAGAGTATATAAGCCATTTTGGGAAGGTCTATTTTTCCAAATAGGAACTACACAATTACAGGTTACACATGGAGGTTCGAATTCCTCTCTTACTAGCTGTGTAGCTATATGACTTGGAGTAAGTTATTTAAATTCCCCACATCCACTCACCCTCAGACTCTGTTTTCACCTTCACAAAATAAGAATATCTTAAGTCTTTGTGAAAATCAAGTAGGATAGGAAGACAGCATTTATCACTTCCTAAGTGTAATAGCTAGAATCTTACAAATTATTGCTTCTTAAAGCATATTTGCATGTTTCGCATATTTTTCCATGTATTTGATATAGTGGACAGTACATATACTGTTTCAATGAAAGAGCAAGGGTAAACTGGTGAGGATCTTGAATACCAAACTGTGGAATTTGGATGCCAAATTTTTATCCCACAGTTATGAGAGAACCATCACATCACAGTATTCAAGGCTCAAAATCAGGCAGTCTCCTTCCAAGTTCTTCCTAAAAACCACCTGGAAAATTGTGTAGTGCATCATTTAAGGGCTGGGGATGTAGCTCAATGGTAGAGCACTTGCCTAGCATGTGTGAGGTACTGAGTTTGATCCTCAGCACCACATAAATAAATAAATAAACAAATAAATAAATAAAATAAAAGCATTGTGCCCATTAAACACACACACACACACACATTTAACCAATGCAGATCAAATTGACATGCTTTCTTTAAGCCACTTCTCCAGCTTAAACTCTGGCAGTGTAGATAACAAGAAGTTACACCTCTTTCCACTGATCTGCTTTGTGGTATATGAGAAATGAACAAGCATCAGACACAACCAAGTTTGCTCCATCATTAAGTATCTAGTGGAATAACCCTGTTCAATTAATAGGCCCTTCTGAGTGTCTACACAATTGGGATAATATCACCTAAGCTGGCAGGTTCTTAGAATTAAAAGAATCCAGCATGGTGCCCAGTCATAGGAGCTGCTCAATATCTGTGTTTTTATTTCCCACTTCTTTAGGACACCACCCTGAATTTGTATGACTCACAATTGCCTGAAAACCTCTTTCTCGTATCTATCAGAGAAGTCTTGAGTCAGTTTTCAGAAGATAATCCAAAATCAAGGACCAGTCATTTAGAATAACTTTGTTTAGGAAATGATTTTTCCAAAATATCTCAGTTGACACCTGGGTGACTCAGACCTTTCAGAGCCTTGCCCTTCATACTGTGGGCGAGAGGGTTCATGAGCTCCTTTGCTTGTGCCTTTGGAACTTGCAGATGTGTGTTATCAACTCTTGCTGTTTGGTCAACTTCAAGTGCTTCTAATCTTTTTATAACCAGTTCTGTTGGCTGTTATCTGGGTTCCTTGTAGCGCCTTGTTCATTGTGCAGTTTTAATAGATCTCCACCCTCTTCCCTGGCAATTAGAAAGGCAATATAATTATTCAGCAATGTGCCAGAGTCTTCTATTGCATATAATTCTTAATTGAAACTTTTTACACCTGCATGCATGAAAACTATTACCTACAGCTTTTTCTGAAAGCTGAACTAAATATCAAATAAGGGCCCAAAGCACCCTCTACCTTTAATGCCCACTGTCCATACTTGAAAAGATAGCTACCTTTTTTTCAGTCTGGAAGAATTTATCAGATCTTTTATTTTAGCTTTGCAACTCTGCTTTTGTCGTTTTCTTATATAATTATACCACTCTTCCAATTCTGGTCCTCATCTACCTGGCTCTATAGTGACTGAAATTACTATCTCCATATTTAATCACAGGATAACATGGGATACTTGAAAAAGCAATGGACTTCAAGTGGAGAGAAGCAAGTTTTCATTCTGCCTCTGTTACTAACTAGCTACACAAGTTTTTAAAGACAGTTAATTTCTCTGGGCCTCAGATTCCTTGCCTGGAAAACACACACTTAACCTTGGTTTTATACACCAAACACCCCGATCTCTGAAATAAACAAACTTACATCTACAAACTTTCCCAAACATTTTTGAGTACCCAGCAAAAAACAGGTTTTACTTCATTTCAATATTTGGCTCTTAGTTTTTGCCAAATGACTACAAATATACTTTCTTATTGACTTCAAATAACTTGTTTAAACCCAAGATAAAGAACTTTAGTCATTTCTAATTATTAGATACAGATCCACTAACCTAGCTGTAGTTAGATCTGCTATTGTTTATATAATTTAAAAATATTACTTACATAAATTTCCCCTAAGTCATAAAAATATATTTCATATTTAATAGTGAAATTGTACATTTCTTGGCCAACTTGTAAAAATGTCTAGTTTTTTTTGTTAAAAAGAAAGTGGTATGATGGGAGATAGCTATAAACCATATCTACTATCCTCATTTTGTGCAACAAACAGATCTATCATGCTCGTGGAAAGACAAAAATATATTCCAAATGATTAGAAGAACCTCTAAATCATTCTTAAGACTTATAATATTCTTTTCTCCTCTGAACCCATCTCTCCCCGGTTGCCATTTAGAGTAGAGCTGAATCCCTATAGCAATAGGGTTCAGGGTTTCTAGGAAACTCCCCTAGGTACTGGACAAGAGTGTTAAGATAAGAGTTACCTACAACTTGGATCCAAATCCTTGCATTATCAGATACCTACAGCCAGGCTGAGGGTCACTTAATCACCATGACATGCAGAAAGTGGCCCAGAATACTGACCACAATCCTCACCCAACTCTGAACTAAGAGTCTCCTCCCCGAGCTCACAGTTATACCAATGGAAGCGGAAAGGAGGGGACACTTTAACTTTGAAGATGAGACTAAGTTAAGATTGAGAAGAGGCTAGGCGTGTCTTTTATGATGTTTGCCTTTGAATGTAAGTGTTTATTACAGGATAAGCCCTGAAATCTGACTGGGCGGTTCTCTTGTTTGTTCTCTCCAGCTCCACTTTCTTGGCTGGACTTAAGTTCCCAGTCTTACCGGACTACTCTGTAACTCTTGGGTAGTCACCTGTCTTCAGTCTCATTCTGCTACAGTCCTCCTTTTCCATGTTATGGTCAAAATACCTTTGCAGAAACTCTAATCTGACTGGAATTCCCCTATAGAAAGTTCTTCACTCACTCCTGATCATCCTCAGGATACAGTCAAAGGTCTTCACCATTAACCACCCAATGTCCTCCATAATCTCCACTATCTTGCTTCACTCTACACTCTTCTTACCCCTCTTGCATCATAAACTCCAACAGAACTTACTTACTCGCATACACCTGATCACAAAGTGCTACTCCAAACCTCCACACAGTACTCTTTTCTCACACCCTCATTGTCCCCTTGCTTGATTCACATTCAATCCATCCGATAGATGCATAGATGGATAGATACAACTCTCACTGCAACCTTTAAAACTCACTGCTATGGTTTGGATTTGGAACGTCCCCCAGAGTGTCATGTAGCAAGCATGGACCCCAAGGAAGCAAGGTTTGAAAGTGAGCCTTTTAGGCAAAGATTGGTTTGTGACTGGCTTAATCCACTGATAGTTGAAAGGTATAGTAGGAAGTGGGACTTTTGTGGAGAAAGTAGGTCACTGGGGACAAGCCCTAGAAGAGTGTATCTTCTCCCCAGCCCTTCCCCCACCCTACCTCTCTCCTTCTGTTTCGTGGCTGCCAGGAGCTAAGCAGCTTTCCTCTGCTATGCCCTTCTACCACAATGTTCTGCCTCACCTGAGATTCAAAACAATAGAACCGACCAACCATGGACTGAAATTTCTGAAACTGTGAGCCAAAATAAATCTTTCTTCCTCCAGGTTGTTTGTGTCTGGTATTTTTGTCACAGAGATGAAAAACTGACTAATATTTTAAATCAATAAAAAGTTCACAGGAAAAATAATGTTTTGTTGTTTGTATTTGCAGCATTTTTACATAAATGCTCAAATTTCTCTTCTTTGAATAATTTAATCCTTAACGTTTACCTAGTTTTCTAATTTTATGGAATTTTACAAACTCATGCATAAGATATTTGTCTAAGAAGGACCATTTGTCATCTATGGGACAAAACTTTTTCTGCCAATTCATTGTCTTTTAATTCACTGCCTTATTTCAGAAGATAGCATTTTAGTATAATTTGAAGAACTTGCCTATGATTAAATTTTACGAAAATCTTATTGTTGATATCAAATGTGTTGAATTATTTATTGTAATGACATAAGAATTTTTTGCTAAGATTTGGAATCAAGTAAGGTGTTCATTGAAGGATGAAAGGATAAAGAAAATAGGGTGTATATACACAATAGAATACTATTCAACCTTAAAAAGGAATGATCTCCTATCATTTGCAGCAAAATGAGAGGAAGTGGAAGACATGGCATTAAGCAACATAAACCAGACACAGAAAGCCAAATACTGCAAGGTCTTTCTCATATGTGAAAAATAAAAACAGTTGATCTCAAAGTAGAAGAGAATAAAATAGTAATTACTAGAGACAAGAAAGGACGGAACAGAGGGGAGAGAGATGGAGGTTGGATAATGGGTACTAAAACACAAAAAGAAGACTAAGTTCTAGTGTTCTACAGTACAACAGGGTGATTATAGTTCACAATGACCTATTATATATCTTATCAAGAACTAGAGAGAGAAGTTTCAGGCTTTAAACATAAATAGATGGAAATACCAAATACCCTGATTTTGCCAGTATCCCTTGTATTCATGTACTGAATAAAAATGCACATTTAGTACATATTACTTAGAAAGAAAAATTAAATTAAAAAAGTAATGATTTTAAAAAAAAATAAGTATTCGTTATTTTTTAAATAAATGCATAAGCAACACCTAATAAGAACAGCAATTGTCCAGACAAGAGTGAAGAAGGAATGCAATACTGGCTACTGTTCAGTTTTCTGAGATAAAATTCACATACCATACAATTTACCCACTTAACATGTAAGTTTAGTGATTTTTTTTTAGTATATTTACAAGTAGATGCAACTATTAGCACAGCCGATACTGGGACAATTTTAATCATCTCAAAAGAAAAGCATGAACCCTTCAGCTATAAACACCCTATTCTTCCATCTCCTTTTTGCTCCCCACTTCAAGTACTAAGTAAACCATAATTTACTTTCTGTCTCTGTACATTTTTCTATTCTGGACTTTCATATAAATGCAATCATATATAAATGGTCTTTCATACATGGTCTTCAATCATGGTCTTTGAGGTGTGACTTCTTACACTTAGCATGTTTTAAGTTTCATATATGTGGTGTCATGCATTATTAGTATTTATACTTTTTTATGGCCAAGTAATATTCCATGGTGTGGCATATACACATGGGAAAAAATATATATATATATACATACGCATATATATATTTGTTATTCCCTAAATTATTTTCACTTTTTGAGTGTTATGAATAATGCTGCTGTGAACATTCAGATATAGTAATTCTTGTTCTTAACATAGATGCATTTTCCAGCAAAGGAGATTTTATGCTAAACTAAGAAATCTGTTTCAGACATATACTGTGGAAGGCAATTCTCTTAAAAGGTCTCTGGTGACTATTACATTAGACAATTATTTATTAGCTGTTATCATTTTCCAGTAGTGTCCTTGCACATAAGAGAATCAGCCAGACATTACACTTAAGAAATTCATAGTCTAGTGTGGGAACAGACAAGAAATTTGATAAAGATAATGCAGAGAAAGGATACTTCAGACTTTATGATAGCACAAAAAAAATAAATAAATAAAGTAGTCCCCCTATTCCAAGGCCCCCAAGGGATGTCTGAAACCAAGGTTAGTACTGAACCCTATTCCAAGCACTGTGATTACAAGACACCAGAGACAGCTACCAGGCAGCATATACAGCATGGATGTGCTAAACAAAAGGACGATTGGTGCTCTAGGAAAGATAGAGCAGGGTGGCTGGAGGTTTTGTCATACTACTTAGAATAGTACATGATTCAAAACTTATGAGTTGTATGTTTCTAGAAATTTCCACATAATATTTTTGGACTGTGGTTGATCATGGATAAGTGAAACCACAGAGAACGAAACCATGGATAATGGGAACTACTGAACTAAGGAGGGACATCAGATAAAGAATTGGAAATGTAAGTAAGAGGGAACAGAGAATAAGGAACAGGTGAGAGAACTCCAGTAGCACAAGAGCAATCATTTGTAGTAGGAAATAGGTCCGGTAAGGTAAGGCAGCAAAGATGGGATGTAATGCATGTAATTGCATATAATGATGAGGAATTTGGATCTTCTTCTTAAGACCACAAATGGCTTTTAAGAATGGAAAAGTGGGGGCTGGGGCTGTAGCTCAGTGGTAGAGCACTTGCCTCACACATGTGAGGCACTGGGTTCTATCCTCAGCACCACATAAAAATAAATACATAGAAAGATATTGTGTTAATTTACCACTGAAAAAATATTTTTTAAAATAGACTTCAGTTTTCAAAAATCAACCTGGTAACAGTTTGAATGACAGGTTAGAAAAGGTGAGCCTGGATACCAGAAGACTATTGCAACAATATAGGTGAGAAATTACTGAAGCCAAAACTAAGGCAATGACAATGGAGATGTACAGGAAGAAAAATATTTTATCAACATTTAGAAAACAGAACTGTGAGTCCAAATAAATGTAGACTAAGTATAGGGAATAAAGGTGGTGAGTGGGTAGTTGAATATAACTGGAGATGACACCATTTTTGGTTTCGGAAAGTGAATGATAGCAACTTAATTGTTGAGATGAGAAATAAAAGAGAAAGAGGTAGTTTGAGACAGCAGAAAAATCACAAATTCTATTATTTTGAAGTTGAACTTGAGATATCAGTTCATCAGCCAGAGATGTCTAATTGGTCACGAACTACCACAGTTTTTAATTCACATTCTTTTTCCAAGTTGAAGACACATTTTAGAGATTATGAATCGAAGCCATCATTGAAGATGAGATTATCACCAACATTTATCAAGACCGGTAATGAGAGGAAGAAAGTAGGAGGACAGAGAAAATTGGAGACAGTTTGGCAGAACATTTACAAAGTATAAGGAGAAAAGAGACTTCTAGAAGGAAACTGAGAAAGAATGACTAGAGTTAGGAAAGGAGTGTCAAGAAAGGCAAATGGTCCACACAAGGCACCCAAGGGAAGTGGCACAATAGGTAGAGCATTTTACTTGACTTTTTATGGCTGAATAAATTGGCATCTGTCCCAATGATGAGTTGGAGCTGATGTCAGCTTATGATGCACTAAGGAGCAGGAGAGAGAAAATATGGGTTTCTCTTTTAAGGAACTTGGCTGAGCAGGTGTAGAAGAGAGGGGAAGGCAGATAGAGAGGGTAACTAGACCAAAGAACAATGTCTTATTTCCATATAAATTCCATCACTTATTTTTATAGCTTCATATGGTTACAAAATTAATGCATGTCAACTGTGAGAAAGGTCTATATGTTGGGAAAACTGGCATAAAAATAGTCTCCTATAATGTAAAATACAAAAGGTAACTATTGTTATCAGTTAGTGTATACTTTTCATACTTCCACTAGGAAGATAAGGTAAAATGTAATCATTTAAAAATTAATCCTTATACTTCTCATCCCTAGAGAATCTTTTTACACTCTGAGTCCGCTCCTGATCATTCCCTATTTAAAATAGTCAAGTGACATTCATTGTTTCAGAGGAAGTCAGAGCAAAAACTCTGCAAGGAAGAAAAAGACTATATTCAGTTCTGAGGTTCAAAAACATTTAAGTCTGAGATGAGATAAACTTTTGGGAGCAACATTGTGATTTAGAGTTAAGATTTTTCCAAGATGAGATGTGAGCCTGTCTACCTGCTCAGGATAAAAAGATAACGAAGCTGAAGATACAGAAGAAGAAAAGGATCCACAACAGAACCAGCCCATGCCCAAAGGAAGAACCCTGATCTAACTTGTATGCAGAGGAGGTAAACTATCTTGTAGGAGAATGGGGAGAAAGTCACTTTACAGTTGAAGAAAGGCAGTTGGAGAGGATCAGGCAGAATCAGACAAAGTTTGTAGGTAAAAAGTGGAGAAGTCCCACATGACAGCCTATTTGCTCTTTGAATGAGGAGATGTGGCCAGGCTGCAATTCAAATCATGAATTTTTGTTGTATAATTTAATACAGAAACATTCAGCAGTTGAATATAAGACAGGAAAAGGCAAAGGGCCAGATTTATCCCAAGATGGATATCATCAAGGCAAGAGAAGCAGAAGATCTGAAGTGAAATGAAATGAACTCATTTGACCAGAGAGTTGCTAAAAAGCTAGATGATGAGATAGAACCAGGTTGATTCTGAGAGCAAGCAAATTTAAAAAAAAAAAAAAAAAAAAGACTGAGAACCAAGGAAGGCAGCAGAGAGTCAACTCTTGGGATAGGAAAGGAGGAAGTGCAGAGAGAGGAAGTGTGGGAACTGGGAAAGGGGAGTTTGAATTTGGGAGGGAGATAGTGGCATTGAAGCTTTCAGACAGTACTGATCCCAGGAAAAATAAGTTCCAGGGTATGTCAATGCTGTACCTCATTTAGAGTCCAGTCCCACCATCTAGAAACCCATAATACAAACTCTTTCCTCTAAGTTCTCCTTCCTCTGCCTTAAGTTGAAGTCTTCCTCAGACCACTGAAAGTGAGAAGATCCATCCCTCTGAATATAGGTAGGTGGTTGTTTGTCTCTGAAACAAAATCAGAAAATGACAGCCCAACTCTACTGTATTTCCCAGATTCTATATTAGATAAGTTTAAAATTAATACTCTACATGCACTTTATGTGATTGTGAAGTTCAAGTGGAATTCAGTGACCCCAGGCTGACCCCTTTTTAAAATCTCTCTACCATTGTGTCCTCAAGATCAAAATCCTTGTTTTATCTATCATTTTCTGGATTTCATTTCCAATCTTAAGTCACCAGTTGTTTGAGGGTGCTTGTGTACACATACACTCTTCCACTAGAACAAACAACAGTGTTTACAGTGAAGTCTCTGTGCTAGCTTTATGTCACTATGACAGAAATGCCTGACATGACCAGCTTAGAGGAGGGAAAGTTCATTTTGGCTCACAGTCTCAGAGGTCTCAGTCCATGGCAGGCCAGTTCCATTGTTCTGGGTCTGAGGTGAAATGGAACCTCAAGGCCAATGGGTGTGGCAGAGGAAAGCATCTCAGCTCATGGCAGCCAACAAGCAGAGGGAGAAGAGGAAGGGACTACAGGGAAGGTGAACCCTTCCAGGGCATCCCCCAGTGATCCACCTCCTCCAGCCACACCCCACCAGCCTACAGTTACCACCTAGTCATCCATTCAAACTAGGATGGACTGATTAGGTTTACAGCTCTCACAATCCCATCATTTCACTTCTGAATATTTCTACATTAACACAGGAGCTTTTGGGGGAAAGAAACCCAAAGATAATACCCACAGGATGCAGCTAACATCCCTCTATATGAAGAACAAAGGAGAGCTTGGGGCTACCAGGATCTAGGAGCCCAAAGGAGGAGACCTGATGAGTTGATACTTAGCCCCCTGAGAAAGAGATGCTGCCTAGCTGCCTCAGAAGAAGCGTGCTGAAACAAATTCTGGAAATGCCTACGAGAGGTGGAGGCAACTAAAGCCAGTGTGGCTGCTGGAGTGACACTGATGGGAACAGGCAGAAAAGAAGGAGAGCTTTCTCTTCTCCTGCATTCTGATATTCCTCCTTTGGACAGAATCTAATTGAAAACCAACTAACAAAGGAGCCTGAGAAAGCAGTCTGCAGGATAGGTTTGCAGCTGAAGGACAATAGAAAAAAAAAAAAAAGCACACCAAATGATACTCATACAGCCAGGATTTCCATTTAGAGCATGTTATTTTTATCCAACATCATTGCACTTGAAGAAAGTGAAGCATGTCATAAATACACGGTAGACCTTGCAGATGCTTTTTCAAATTCCCTAAATGTATTCCTCACACATACCCACAGTGAAGAAATGTATCTTTTCCTATTTGTTTATTGTGTTCTGATCTAAAGACATGGCTCTTTAATGACTATAAAGAAAGGACACGTAGTTAGGTGTAGTGGCACATACCTGTAATCCCAGCCACTTGGGAGACTGAGGCCAGGCTGGGCAATTTAGCAAGATCCTGTCTCAAAACAAAAATTTAAACATAGGGGGTGAGGCAGTGGACTGGGGATGTAACTCTGTGGTAAATCACCCGAGTTCAATCCACAGAGCTGAAAGAAAAAGAAAATACACATATCAGCCTCTTGTCCAACTGGTAATATTCTTTCCAGTCCAAGAATACTTCAGGTACTTACAATGGCCCTTCTAAAAGGTGACTCTTGAGATGAAAAAGGAAGGTCTATGGAACTGTCCAGTTCTTGAGGGACATGCATTACTTTTATGAAAATCTTGGGATGATGTTCATGTGAATTTCTCCAAAGTGGATGTAATATAAACTCTCAATTTCAGTGTTTATCTTTTGCACTGTTTTCTCATCTCACAACCTAAAATTTTAAAAATAATAAGACTTAAAAATTAGTAGTAATTATAACTCAAATTGTGTTCCGTTCTTCACATCTTCATGTTATTTGTGATGTGTACATTTTACTATAATGTGAGGCACCAAAAAGATTTTGAAGTGTTACTACTTACTAAAACTGCACCTAAGGTCTTAACTCCAGTTAAGACTAACCATATAATAGAGTTGCATGTTGGCACCAGAAACCTGTCAACAGAAACTAGCACTCCTGATATAGAAGGGTAGTAAAGTTTCAGCTCATGCTACTTAATGTGTTGAGGGGTGCACTCGCCTATACACCCTGCCAAATCAAGCCTTACTTTGACCTTCAGAGCTTCCCCGGAAGGACTCATTAATTATACTACAGAGTTGGTTTTGGTTGTTGTTGTTTTTTTCAGTGTCATCTATAGACTATATATATATATGTGTGTATATATATATATGTATACATATATATATACATATATACATATATATACATATAATTATATATATATACATATATACATATATATACTATAATTTTAAGTATATATTAAGCTACACATAAAATATTTAAACATTATAAAATAAATATACAATATTTATAAAATATATTTTATATATAAAATATTTAAACATATTAAAGTAAAATATACTTAACAAATAAACATTAAAATATGTAAATAAGTATACATATATATCTACATATATTTCAAAACTAGAAACAAAACTCAAAGTTATTGTGATGATACGAGTTTAAATGAAAGAAATAAACCACTGAAAACATTTCCTTCTGCAACTCATTGCAAATCCTTTAACAATTCCATCTATAAAATGACTTCATACATTCTTTTTTGTCAATAGAAGGAAAGAAAGGAACAGAGGGAAGAAACTATAAAAATACATCATTCCTTTTCTGCCTTAAGGTTCAAAATAAATTTAAAGGCAGACCCACAGCCCAGATGTAAGTTTCTCATCCCAAACTCCCAGTTACATCCTTTTCCCCAGTTTTATCAGACAGCACAGATTCTGCTTCAACACTAACTGTGCTGCTTGGCATCACAGTCCTTCTGACAAACTATTGTAGATCTTTGTAAAGTGGGTGGAAAAATAGTTCCTGACAAATACTTAAACTTCACCCAAAATTATATTTTTAAAAGTCTTTCACCAAAAAGATACTTCTGAATTTCAGAATCAAAGGCTACCTGTCTTTTATTTATTTTCTCAGGACCTAAACCTTGCCATCAGGTTTGGACTGTTGGCCTGCTGGAGAATTTTCTTTTCCTTCCTCCTCCCCCTCCTTTTCTCTCTTTCTTCTTCATATTCTTTTATTTATGGATTTTCCTTTTTGCTTCTAAATCAAAACCCTGTGCGTGTCTGTGGGGGGGGGGGTGGAAGGGTGTGTTCTTAAGGGGTTTTTCCAGTATTTACTTTATGAAAAAAAAAATTTTAAGTTTTTCTCTAACTTTTAATGAAAGCCAAATGTTAGAAATCATAATTAAAATGTTTACATTGAAGTGGATTGCTAGATCTACAGTGTGGCCTAGCCTGGCAGCTTTTGATAAATTAGAATGAGCCACACAAGCTGATCTTTTCTCATTAGAATGCCAGAATGTCCAGAAAGCATATCTACTCCACAGAGCACCCTTGTTTCAAATCGGATAAACCGAGCAAGCAAAGTATCTGTCAACAGCAAAGTGCCTGTTTTATCACAAGAGACCGGAAGCCGTTATCCGTGGGAGAACATGAAGGTCAGTGTTGTACAATGAAATTTGATCTATGGCTTTGGCCAAACTGTCCTTCATTTGGAGAAGCAGCCCTCTGTGCCATCCAGGTGACCATCATTACACCTCCATCTGTCCTGGGCATCTCCGGCACCTTTCAAAAAACACAACTGAAGGCTTCCTGGCTCATTTTCCCTTCATGTCTCTGTGTGAGAAGCTCTTCCACACCCCCCAAAGCACTTGTTTCATAACATCCCCAAGGAGTAAAACTTCTCATTTTGAAAGTTTCCCAACCCTCTGGTACCACAAGTGTCTGGCAACATCTTTGGAGCCCTCGGAGACTCCTCCATGCAGTAAAGTGGAGCAGTGCCTTTTGTATGAAATTAGGAATCGCCAGGGAGAAGTCTTTCTGATGGCCTTCCACACTTACACAAGACCTCTGACTAAGAATAAATCATTCCACATTTCTCCAGAATTTGCAAAGTGTTTAGAAAGTATGCAGAGCAGAGCACATAAAGATCATCAGAGAAGCTTTAAAAAAATCTTGATGCCTCTAATACACACCTAGAGGCCTGGCAGTAGGCTGGTCACTAGTATTTAGTGAGAGCATTCACTTGCACTTCCTTTAGGTAATTCCAAGGTGCAGCCAGGTTAAGAACCACTGGCCTTTGAGGAACACTGGTTTTCAGCTCTGTATTCTTTATTATCATGGGACTTTCTTTATGGGAGCCTCTCCCATTCGGACAACTAATTTTCACTTTGTGTGCAGGATTTGATCACCTTCCATTGCCACTTTCAAGTGATCATTAAGGCTTCACCTAACTGCTGTGTCTAAGGAGTGTTCTGAGTCTCTCTGTTAGTATTTCAAAAAAAAATAAAATAAAAAATTGAGCTTGATTGTTTTGGAAATATTCAGGAAGTCTGGGCTGTAACAGGCAAATAGTTCTCAGGATCATATTTAGCACCTTAAAAATCTATCATTCATTGTATAAAAAACAAAAATAGCCAGAGACTCACTTCCAGATATTAAAAGATTAAAGGACATTTTTGTCTTGAAGAAAATTAAAAATAGCACAGATTATTTTCTGGTTAATGTGTGTGTGTGGTGAGGTGGGTATGTGTGTGCACATTTGGATTTTTTTTTTAAGAAGTTAAATTTTTTAAATTTTTTTTTAATTCTTTACAGACTGCATTTTGATTCATTGTACACAAATAGGGTACATCGTTTTGTTTCTATGGTTGAACACAATGTAGATTCATACCATTCATGTACTCATACATGTACATAGGGTAATGATATCTGTCTCATTCCACCATTTTTCATACCCCACCTCTCATTTCCATCTACGTAATCTAAAGTTCCTCCATTCTTCTCCCACCCCCCACTCCCCAACCCCCATTATATATCATCATCCACTTATCAGGGAAAACATTCGGCCTTTGGTTTTTTGGGATTGGCTTATTTCACTTAGCATAATATTCTCCAATTCCATTCATTTATCTGCAAATGCCATAATATTATTCTTCTTTATGACTGAATAATATTCCATTGTGTATATATACCACAGTTTCTTTATCTATTCATTTGTTGAAGGGTCTCTAGGTTGTTTCCACACTCTAGCTACTGCAAATTGAGCTGCTATAATCATTGATATGGTTGTGTTAATGTACCAATAAATAAATGGGCCAAGGAACTGGGCAGACACTTTACAGAAGAAGATATATAGGCAATTAATAAATGTATGAAAAAATATTCAACATCTCTAGTAATTAGAGAAATGCAAATTAAAACAACTTCAGGATTTCATCTTACTCCAATTAGAATGGCTATTATCAAGAACACAAACAATAACAGATGTTGGCAGGGATGTGGGGGAAAAGGCACACTTTTACATTGCTGATGGAATTGCAAATTGGTGCAGCCACTCTGGAAACCAGTGTGGCAAATCCTCAGAAAACTCAAAATGGACCCACCTTTTGACCCAATTATCCCACTCCTCAGTTTACACCCAAAGGACTTTAAATTAGCATACCACATTTGAATTCTTTAGAAAAAATTATTGGCAATGGGGCCAGGGGGACCCTGGGAGTAAGAGAAGAATGGAGGAAATTTGGATTGTGTAGAGAGAAATGGAGGGGAGGGGCCAGGGAAGGAAAGATGGTGGACCGAGAAAGACATCATTATACTATGTACATGTATGATTACACAAATGGTATGAATCTACATTATGTTCAACCATAGAAAGGAAATGATGTACCTCATTCGCGTACAATGAATCAAAATGCAGTCTATAAAAATAATAAATAAATAAATAAATAAAATCATTGGCAACATCCATACTTTCATAAACATGAAAAAATAGTCTTCTGAAAGTAAAAAGAAATAACCTATGTTGATGTTTCTTCTGCTGGATTTGTGGCAGATTATTTTTTGTTTTTGTTTTTGTTTTTTAATTTGCCAATATTTAATGTTTAATCAGTCTGGTAAAAACCCCCACCCCTAGCCTCTTACCCTACACCACAAAAGCAGTCTTTTACAAAATTTATTTAAGAAGTCATTTGAGAAGGAAAAGTGAGATAAATTAAAAAGATGAAATTTTTAAATGGAATAATTTTTTTCTTGTAAGTTTGCTACTAAACAACAAACTCAGTCAAGTTTTTACCCTCTTGTCTATGCATGTTTCTTCCTATGCAGTAAATTAACTAGATCAGGTCATCCTCAGAGTAGAAAATCTTCCAACATCAAGTGACATTTTTTTCAGATGAGGATTAAATCACGTAATGAACAATTTTACAGTAAAATGTATATATTCTCGTCTTCTGACTTTATTTTCTTTCTCTTATGTGTCCAAATGCAAAAGAAATATGGAATTGAACATAATATGAACTCAAGTCTCCTTATAAATATTCCAGTTCCCTATCAACAACTAGTAATCCAGATGCAAAGTCATTTTCCATTGATTTATCAAGAAATTGTGTGTCATACCTCATGAAGCCTCCATCACAGTGTAGTAAGAGAACAACACTTCATGAGACAAATTAAAGGCAAGTGGTACCAGAGATAGTAAGGGAAAGGCCACTGTTGCCAGAGCATTTAGAAAGTTTCCACTAAAATTACATTTTTTTTTTAGTATTCAAGTATGATCTTTTGTTTGCCTAAATGGTTATGTTTTATAAGCATGACAAGAACATGACAACCCCAGAATACTACTGCCCACAGTAAGTCATAACACTGAAACTCAAGTCTGTTGCCATACCTCAACATGAAGTTAATTGACAAAACTACACTTTAATAATATAATGAAAACTGTTATGTTGAGTTAAATATACCAATATGTAATCATGGTCACATGATGAAAAAAGAACAAATTTTGGAATACATGAATTGGATTTTGTTTTCGCAAGCAGCTATTGAAGTGACTTTAAGCAAATCATTTTATCCTTCAGGACCTAAATTTCCTCATTTGTAAAATGAGGATAATTATACCCATTTTATAGGATTATCACTCTGGAGGATTAGGGATAATATATGTAAATTGCCTAACACATAGTAGGTGCTCAATAAATAGTAGCTACTGTTCTCTACAACTCCTGTGAAGAAAAGAAGCCTAGTGCATAGTATAAAGAAGGTACTCAACAAAATTTTTCAGTTGTTTCTTTTCTCGCTCTCTTTTTTTTTTTTTTTTTTTTTTTGGTACCAGGGATTGAACCCAGGGGCACTCAACCACTGAGCCACATCCCAGTCCTTTTTTGTATTTTATTTAGAGACAGGGTCTCACTGAGTTGCTTAGAGCCTCACTAAATTGCTGAGGCTGGCTTTGAACTCACAATCCTCCTGTCTCAGCCTCCGGAGCCGTTGGGATTACAGGCCTGCACCACCAGGCCTGACCAATCAGTTGCTTCTTAAATACCTTTATCTAAATATTTTTTCATATTCCTTTGGAGTCTACCATGAAGATCTATGTTAAACTTACAATGAATGGAAGGATGAACCAAATGAAAAGAAATATAAAGTTGTATAAAAGTACAAAAGAATTCTATGAGAAATACTTACGACAACATGCACTCCAATGAGACTGAATTTATCTGTCAGAGCTTGAAATGTAGCAAAATAGAAGCAGAAAGTCTTGACTCTTTTTTCTTCCCAGCTATCCAACTTGGTCATGAGACTAAGCAAGGGCATTTATCAAAACCAGCAAGCAGACAAGTGCTGCATGAGGACTGTCCCAAAGGGTGACTACGGGTTAACAGGAAGAATAATCATAGTAAGGAGAGAGACAGGGAGACTGAGAGAGAGAAAGGAGAACAAACAGGGAAAAGAAGGCTTAACCCAGGCTGTGGAAAGGCACCTACCTCATATTGGATACCTTTTTAATAATCTTATTAAAATAAAATGAACACACAAACAAAAAATACCAGCTGAATCATAGTTGAACAAATTATTATAATATGGATACCCTGGAACTGCCATCTAGGTTAAGAAATAGAACTTTGCCAGCAAGAAAGAAAACATATGCCCATCCCAATCTCAGTGCCCTCTCTCAGTGATTACTTTCTTCTGTTTCTTCATAGTTTGATTACTCACAGGTGCACCTCGGACACTCTGGTTAAGACTTGCCCCTTTTTAAAAACTGACATGTCTTTTAGGCTCTTCTAACCCTAGAATCTTCCCGTTCATCCGTTTCTTTATAATTTATCTGTTGAAGAATCCAAGGTCTTTGACCCATAGAATTTTCCACAGTCTAGATGTTGCCAATTGTACATTCATAATGCAGCTAGTATTTCCCGTGTCTTCTGTGTATCCCTGCAAATTGATGGCTATGTCCAGAAGATGGATCAGATTCAGATTCGATATCTTTGGCAAGGCCATGGATGGTGGGGTATTCTTTCACTGAGAAGTAAGTGACACAGTTCTTTATGTTACATTGGTAGACTTTGGTGCTTGAGGTCTACAATTGCCAATCAAGTAGGAATTGCCAAGTGTGTATTCTAATTCTATCATTTCTTTGTGTGTGTGTGTGTGTTTGTTAGCTAGAATACTTTCCAAAAGAGGGGCTGGGGTTGTGGCTCAGTGGTAGAGGGTTTGCCTGGCACATGTAAGGCACTGGGTTAAATCCTCAGTACTTTATACAAATACATAAAGAAAATGAAGGTATTGTGTCCATCTACAACTAAAAAATATTTTTTTTTAAAAAAGAATACTTTCAAAAAGAAATATTTCTTTTGTCTACTTTAGATTACCCAATAGCAGTTTACACAGAATGGGGGAAAGGCAGAATAACTGCTTGATTTTTTTTTCCTTTTATTTATTCATTTTAAAAATAATTAATTGATTATTACCAATCTCCAAACATCAAGTTTTTTTTTTCTTTTCTTTTCTTTGTATTACTGTGAACTTATGAATTCAAATATATTTGGTAGTTCTGGCTGCTTTTATCAGACTGCTCCCATGTGCACTGAGCTACTCCTACAGTGTCTAAAAGACAATGACTAATACCTGATGCCAGGTAAGTATTTATTTCTTACCCCTTTATTTGTATCCACCATTAGAAAATTGAGTTGGATAGAGTTGCTAACGCCACCTCCGTAAAACTGGTTTTATGAACCTGGCCTTTACAATTTTTCCTAAATAAAAATGGTAATTCTTCTAAATACTGGAAAATACACATTATCACAAATTCATTCTAAGTTAATCACTCTCCAAAAAATACCCAGAGGTTTCAGCTTTACTGAAAATAAATAAATAAATGAACAAGCCTTAGGGCCTAAGAGTCATGGAAAAAGAAAATACCAGCCATCCAACCAGCAGAGGGAGTACAAGTTAACTGACTAATCCAGTCTCCTCGCTCTTGTTTTGCTATTGGTGAAGTCACTGATAATGTTTTGGAGAGAAGGAAGATAGCAGGAACAAGACAGGACAAATCTGTGCTGCACTGTTGTCTGTTAGAAGTAAAGGAATTACACTTAACAAAGGGGAAATACAGCAAGAGAAAAGAGTTTTCTGGATTTTATCAGTCTTTGCTTAGAAGTCAACACTTCGTTGTCCACACCCTGATTGGTAACTGTCCTGGAGAAGTAGGAAAAGGGAAGATATAATGACCTCACTTTTCAAAAATTTTAAAAATAAAAATTCCCTAAAGTTCATAGGTAGAGACAAAAGTTAATATTAATCTTCCACATCCCATCCCAGCTTCTCACACAGGACTTCAGTCAACTTTTTTAAAATGGAGAGGATCTTACAAAGGCATTTGGTAGTTTTTCTACTTGTCTGCACTAAGAATGACCCAGTTGAGACAAGAACAAGGGCTTGGGAAGGCAGAACACCCTAGAGCACACCCTGATTTCTTTGCAGAATTTCCTCTGGGGTTGGTGCTTTAATTTCCAATCAGTCTGAGTCAATCACGTATGGTTGTCAGTGCCATTGTTGACTCTCACAATTTCTTGTCTCAACCCCACAGCTCCTAGAGCATGGGGCTCAGGGTCAGTGGCCGGGGTTTTGATTCTGGGCTTTCTATGTTTGCACAATAGGGCAAGTCAATATCCCTCCTGTATCAGTGAATTCTGGACTAAACTGATCTATCAAGTGTTGTGAACAAATGAAAACCTTGAAGGATGGAAAGAAGGCTCTCTGGAAGTCTCCCCGGCTTTTCCATTCCATTGAACCCTCAGACTCTCACTTGCTCCCCACAGAGATCCAAGTACAGCTGAATAAGAAAGAAAGAAAAGTCACATGAGAAGAATGGAATGCTCTTACAATATTTTTAGGCTGCAATGTATACTGAATTCCATTCACACCGTCCTGCAGGCGGCTTGGGGCATCTGCACAGAGCACGCCACAACTCCCGCTTAATGCAACAACTATGTACATTTCTCAAGGACTGACAATAATTAAAAGAAAAAACAAACTGGGAGCTCTTTGCTAAGGATCTTTGAGGCAGGCCTTTTCTTTTTCTTTAGTCAATATCTGGTTTAGAAAAAAGTATGATAAACCAGTGTTAGGAAGTTCAAATCTTTCCCCAGTTTCACAGATTTGTAATTGTGCCTCAGATTCAAACCAATTTGGGAGGCCATAAGGCTACTTCTAACTTTCCAACAGTCTGATGAAAAGACCAAGAAAAGAGCTTTTTAACATTCTACCATCATTTTTCAAGAATTTAAGTTAATATGGACAGAAAGAATTTTTATTTTTTAAAAACCAAATATTTTCCTGGGAGACAAAGATTGAATAAATGAGGACTTCCTGGTGGTAGCCATGAAAGAATGAACTCCCTTATTGCGCTCATTGAACTTAAAGGGTGTGGGTTTCCTCCTGCACATTCTCTGCTTTTATTCTATGAATCTAATCTGTCTGTCCCACAAAAACAGAAGGGCCTCCTGAAGCCTGACCTTTCCCAGGCCAGGAGTCTCTAACTCAGAAGCAAGACTTTGATCATCTCTAGGTGTTCAAAAACTCCAAGCCTGCTAGGTTCATTTAGTGGAGTGGAGTACGGAGTAGATGACATCAAGATTATGGATTCAGTCTTTACTTAATCCTGCTGATCTTTTCTTCCTGTGTGTTAATTAAATGAATCCCCACCATATCACTACATGAATTATAAATCCCTTAGTTCACTAGGAGGAAAGGATAGGTGGATACGGATGGAGGCACTCTGCTAAAATCCTGTCTCAAGCATTCTATAGTTGTGTAAATTTGAGTGGATTACTTAATTTTCTTGGTGCTTCCATTTCCTCATCATAAAATAGGGATAATTATAGCAACTACTTCATAGGGTTATGGTGAAGATTTAATGAGATTATCCATGTGCAGTATTTAACACAATGATAAGCATATAAAAAGTAAAATGTTACTTTTTATTTCAGTTTATTGCAGTAGACCTTATTAATAGTTATTGCTATTAAACAACAATTCAACGCACATGATTTCCATACTATCAGTTGTTTATCAGTAGGCTTTGTAGCTTGGATTCCTTTGGCATTAGTACATATAGACTATAAAACTCAGATCCACAAGAACATTGACTCAAATGAAGTCAACACAGCTTCATGAAAATCCAAGGAAGGCAGGAAAGGCCTTTTTCAAACCACTTCACATTCCACATACTTAAACGAGTCAATACAGCTGACATACGAGTAGTGGATAGCTCACTGGTGCTCACTGTGACTCTTCTCTGCTGAAGGTGTCTCTCCTCAAGTTATGAAGCCTAAACAGATGTTTATTAACAAAGGAATGTGGTACAATTCAAGATATGAAAAACATAGTCTTCTCTTTTAACAGTCATGGTGTAGCCGTTTATATTTGCCTTTTAAGAGTTGCATTAGGAAACTATTCTGTTTGGTTTTTGGTTTTCCTTTCTTTTTAGAATAAAACATGGCCCTGGTTTTACACTGCAGATGTCAAACAAAGGAATGGATAATCCCCTGGTTGTTTAAGGAAGTATCAATATCTATTTCAGATCATTTCCATACTGGATTTCAAGTGCTTATCCATACAAACTGTGCTATCAACAATTATTCAGCCCTCTTTAGCTTGGGTGTGGAATCTGAGGATGGTTGGAAAGAAACTATTTTAATTATTTCTTTACATTTTAGTAAAAGCAATGACTAAAGGGAAGAGTCATTAAAAGCACTGATTCCTGGACAACTACTTCAGTAATTTTGGTTCAGTAAGAATAGCACAAAGTTCAAGATTTTTTTTATTACAGGAGGAAAAGTTTGTTTTGGGGTTCACAGTTTTAGAGGTTCAGTCCATGGTCCACTGACCCCATAGCTCTGGGGCAGAGTGAAGCAGAATATGGTGGAAGGGTGTGGAGGAGGAAAGCAGCTTAGGACATGGCGACAGGAAGCAGAGAGAGAGCTCTGCTCACCAGGGACAATATAAAAAACCCAAATGCAAGCCCCCAGTGACCCACTTCTTCCAGTCATACCCTACTTGCCTATAGTTAACACTGAGTTAATCTGTATCAGTTGATTAATGCACTTATTAGGTTAAAGCTTTCCTAACCCAATCATTTCACTTTTGAAAATTTTTGCATTGTCTAACACTTGAGCCCTTAAGGGACACTTCATATCTAAACCATAACATTCTGACCCTGGACCCCAAAAGCTCATGCCCATATCACAAATCAAAACACATATTTATTCCATTTCCAAGAGTCCCCATAACAGTTCCAGCACTGCCCAAAAGTATAAGTTCAAAGTCTCCTCTGAGACTCAAGGCAAACTCTCAATCTGCACCCCTATAAAAGTCAAAAGTCACATACATCCTATATATAATGGCACAGAGTAAACATTTCCATTCCACAAGGGAGAAATGGAGTCATAGAAAGAAAGATGCTATCAAAGCAAGATTGAAATCCAACTGGGCAAACAAGTCCTATGGCTTCATGTCCAGCATCTGAGGCAGGTGACATTGTGATGTTCTCTCTAAAGTTTTCATGTAGCTCTGTCACTATGACTTTACTGGCTGCAGCTTACATGGCTTCTCTCTTGGCTTGTTTCTTCTTCATTCTTACAGCTTTCCTTGGAAGAAGTTCCATATTATTGGTATCTCTTAATCACTGCACCTTCACCCTTCTCACATCTTCATGTATCACCCTCTAAGGGGCAGGCTGCAGGGACTACAATCTGGCTACACTTTGCCTGGCCTCCCAGGTCTTCCTCTGAAATCTCAGCAGAAGCCTCCATGACCTCCTAATTCCAGCATCCTGCATTTCTGTAGAACCAGCATCATATTATCAATGCCAAGGTCTGCCACTATCTCCAGCTGTAGCCAGGTCTCCTGGAACTCTGCGTGCAGCAACTTCTGAGTACCTAGGTGCCTGGAGATAGTAAAAAAAAAAAAAAAAAAAAAAACTTCCTACCAACCCATGCAAGTAGGTACCCTTATATTTTCTCAAAGGAATTTTTACTTTTGCATTATTGAGCCTGAGATGTGTGTGGCCTTTCCAATTCCTGAGATGTCCTCAAATCATCTTTCCTATTGTATTTGGGTAAAGTCTTTAGCAGCTCTTTAGTATCCATAATGTCTTTAACTGCACCTTGCTTAGTTCCAGTTTTATTTGCACCTTTCTGGCCAAACTGAAAGATTTTCAAATCTTTCTACTTTCCTTTTTGCTCCTGATTATCACAGTAAACTTGACTAAAATCCACCAGTGATATTCATGCCGTCATCTGAATGCTGTGCTGCCTTAAATTTTGCTCTTCCAGATTAACTTGTCCATCACCTTTAAATTCAGTCTCACAAACAATCTCAGGACATGGGCAAAATGTAGACAACTTCAAAACAACTTGAATGACCTCTAGACCAATCTCCAATAGTGTCCTCCTCCTCCTCCAAAATCTATAAGCTAAGTCTTTACTGTTCACAGTCCTATCAGCATTCTAGTCTTCTGGACTCCCACCAGAATCCCCTATTAATCTTGGCTTACAACATTCTAAAACTTTTCCAGTTTTTTCATTGCTGTGACCAAAAGACTTGACAAGAGCAATTAGAGGAGGAAAAGCTTATTTGGGGCTTGTGGTTTCAGAGGCTCAGTCTATAGTCAACTGATTTTATAGCTCTGGGTCCAAGGTGAGGCAGAACATCTTGGCATAAGGTCACGGCAGGGGAAAGCAGCTCAGGACATGAACACTGGAAGTATGACAACAATTTGTAAAAGAAATTTTATATTTGAGAAATTATATCTCCTTAACTCTCAATCCAAGGTGGCTGATTCCACTACCAGATTCATGGAGTTCCTGTGGTCTGAACTTGTAGTTCCCTCAAGTTCATATCTTGAGTATAAATCTCAAATATAATAGTATTAAGAGGTTAGGTTTTTGGGAGGTGATAATGATATAAGGGCAGAACCCTCATGAATGGAATTGGTGCCCTTATAAAGAGTGCCTAAGTAAGCTAATTGACCACTTCTACCATGTGTGGACACAGAAAGAATGAGCCATCTATAAAGCAAAAGTGAGTCCTCACCACACATGGAATCTGCCAGTGCCTAGATCTTGATCTTCCCAGATCTGGAATTGTGAACAATAAATTTCTGTTGTTTATAAGTTACTCAGTCTTTGATACTTTTTATATCAGCCCAAATAGAGGATCTAAATCCTGGATCTGTCCAATCATTGTAATAAAGCAGTCAATATCTCTGGTCACATAGATTGGTTCAGAGATAAGCAGGAAACTCTATTGTGAAATGTTATTGAAGTCACTGGAACTCTCTTTTCTCTGGGTTTGCAAAAATATATCTACATAAAAAAATAAAACAACACAGAGAGGGAATAAAAGACCTTACTTTGATTTCTGTGTCCAGTTTTTTTATTGTTTGTTTTCAGTAAAAACATCCAATAAAGATAACAAAGAAATAAAATGGAAACAACTCAACTTTCACAGATTCAGATGGAAAACTTAAAGATTCAGTATACATAACCTATTAATAACAATTATCTATCTGTGAATTACATGGGGCATAGGAAACTATGGTGCTAAGATGTACAACATAAGAATGAGGACATATTTTGTTTTTTTATAGTTTATCAAACAACATAATTGCACTTAAAATGAAATGACTATTTTGGTCCTAAACTAGGACATTGGTATAAACTAGTTGAGAGGGAGTATATAACATTCAACATTTTTAAATTAAATAAAGAAGAGTTTATGTTGATTTTATCTATTCCCCTCATATTAATTAGAATTTTCAATTTCAATTTTTGAGGGAGTAAAAGTTCTACTTGTAACTCATAGAGTGGCATGTAGTGCCAAGAACAACTAGCAAAACAGGATTTTATAAAATTTTGGGAATATATTAGAAAATGTAATAAGAAATTTAGGGTCCAAAGACATGGAGAAAGGGGAATTACAAAGAAGTAAGCAAATATTCTGTGGGACCCTTTTCAATTCAGGACATTTTGTGATTTATACGTAGAATAAAAAACAAATGATCAAAGCAAAGGATTTCTACAGAGGCAAAGAAGCCAACAAAGCTTTGGAAAATCTCAGAGGTGGGAAAACATACATAGCATTTAGGGTTTCTGACAGTCATGAATTGAGGAATCAAAGTTTCGGTGAAATGGGAGCACAGATAACTAAGGAAAATAAATTCCCAATCAGCTATTTGTTGAATTTTGAAACTGCATAGAATAGTCAACTAAGAAGCTAAAGAACGACTGGAAAGCAGAGTAAAATTTTCAGCAGTCTCATAGTGCTCAAAAGACAAGAACTGAAGTTCAGTGCATACCAACACAGACAAGACTTGGAGAAATGGCAGAATCCATTTAATTCTGCCATTAATTTATGGAATCCTTTAAGTTAGAAGTATCTTATTTGATTTTATGTCTGGATGACATAAGAACTCAGAAACAAACCCCAGGGCTCTCAACTGGACAAAACTCTCCAGAAAGGTAATTAAGCAAAAGAAAATTAAGAATTAATTAATCTCTGAAGCAAGCCAAAACAACTAGAAATAATAAACAACTCTCAATAATAACTCTGAATGGAAATGGCTTCAACTTTCCAATGTAAAAAAAAAAAAAAAAAGACAGCAGAATGGATTAAAAAACAACACACACCAAGTGTTTGCAAAAAACTCATCCTATGGGCAAAGATATCCATAGTCTGAAAGTAAAAGAATAGGAAAAGATATTCCATGCAAATGGGTGTAAAAACATGAAGGAGAAGCTATTCTCATATTGGACAAAGCAGATTTCAAACAAAAAATAATCAAAAGAGATAAGGAAGGCCATTACTTAATTTTAGAGAAAATGATCCAACAAGAAGATATAACAATAGTGTTTATCCTCCAAATATCAGTGCACCTAATTACATAAAACAAATACTCCTGGACTTCAAGTCCCAGATAAACCCCAATACAATAATACTGAGTGATTTCCACACACCCCTTTCAATTGGAGGAATGTCATCCAGACATAAAATCAAATAAGATACTTCTAACTTAAAGGATTCCATAAATTAAATAATCCTAATAGACATCTATAGAATATTATATCCAAAATCTGAGTACACTTTCTTTTAAGCAGTTCATGTAACCTTTTAAAAAATAGATCATAGTCTAGGACACAAAGCAAGTCTCAGCAAATACAAAAAAAAAAAAAAGATATTATTCCATTCATCTTATCAGACCATAATGGATTTAAATTAGAAATCAACAGCAGTAAAACTTATAGAAACCACATAACCACATGAAATGAGAAGAGACATTTTAAATTCCCCAAATCAAACAAAAACAGTAATGCAAAATACTGGAATCTCTGGACACTATGAAGGTTATTATAAGTGCCCACTTTTAAAACAGAACAGTGTTAAAGTGTAGATGTGAGGTGTCCCGCAAAAGCTCACATGCAAGACAATGCAGGAAAGTTTAGAGGTGAAATAATTATATTACAAGAGCTTTCACCTAATTAGTGCATTAATATACTGATAGGGATTAACTGGGTGGTAACTGTGGGCAGGTAGGGTGTGGCTGAGGGATGTAAGTCATTGAGGGTGTGCCTTCAGGGTTTATGTTTTGTCCCTAGTGAGCACAGTTCCATCTTTGCTTCCTAACTGCTATGTCCTGAGCTGCTTTCCACCTCCATGCCCTTCTGCCATGACATTTTGTCTCACCTCAGGCCCAGAGCAATGGAGTGAGACCACTGAAATTATAAGTGCTAAGTAAACTTTTCCTCCTCTAAAATAGTTTTTTGTTAGGTCTTTTGGTCATAGCACTGAAAGGCTGACTAAAACAAACAGAAAGATCCCAAATAAACAATCTAATGCTACATCTCATGGCCCAAGAAAAGCAGGAACAAACTAATTCTAAAACCAGTAGAAGACAGGAAGTATTTAAGATCTGAGCCAAAATAAATGCAATAGAGAATAAAAAAAAAAAAAAAAAAGATCAATGCAACCTATATTGGATTCTTTCAAAAGATAAATAAGGTGGATAAATGCCTAGTAAAACTAACAAAAAGAATTAGAGAGAAGATCCAGATCTAGAAAATGAGAGATTAAAACAGGAGATATAACAACAGACACTTCTGAAATCTACATGATCATTAGGGACCACTTTGAAAACTTATAATCCAATAATTGGAAAATCTAGAATATATTGACAAATTTCTAGACACATAAGACCTACCTGAATTGAATCAAGAGTATATAGAAAACCCAAAAAGACAGATATCAAGCAATGATATTGTAATAGTAATAAAAAGCTATTCAACAAAGCAAGCCAAGGACCAGATGAATTCTCGGCTTAGTTTTTCAAGATCTTTAACGAAAAACTAACACCAATCCTCCTCAAATTACTCAATGAACTAGAAGGAGAGAACACTCCCAAACTCATTCTATGAAGCTAGTATCATCCTGATACCAAAACCAGATAAAGACACAAAAAGGAAAGAAAACTACAGACCAGTATCACCTATTAACCTAGATTCAAAAATTCTTAATAAAATATCAGCAATCCACATTGAAAAACCATGATTAAGTTGAATTCATCCCAGGGATGCAAGATTAGTTCACTATACATATAGCAATAAAGGAGGCCTGGGGATATAGCTCAGTTGGTAGAGTGCTTGCTGTCCAGAATGTGGAGGGAAAGGTACAGTCATATGTTGTTGGTGGGATTGAAAATTAGTACCATCACTTTGAAAAACAGTATGGACATTCCTCAAAAGACTAGGAATGGTACCACTATCTCACCCATCTATCCCACTCCTTTGTATTTATAAAAAAGAACTAAAATCATCATACTATAGTGATACATATATATTAATATTTATAGCAGCATAATCAACAATAGCCAAAGTATGGATCCAACCTAGGTGCCCATCAATAGATGAATGGATAAAGGAAATGTATAGATACACATTTGACTTCTACACTGCCATAAAGAAGAATGAAATTATGGATTTACTGGTAAATGCATTGAATGAAGTCTGCAGAATGAAGTTAACCAAACTCCTATGTGCAGGTATGATTTTATCACAATGCATTTCAATTTTTTTTAGCATACCATTTGCATATTCATACATTTACATAAAGTAATGATGTTTGATTCATTCTGTTATTTTTTCCTTCCCCCCCACCCCTCCCACCTCTCTTTTCCCTCTATACAGTCCCTCCTTCCTCCATTCTTGCCCCTCTCCCACCCCCCATTACATGTCATCATCCGTTTATCAGTGAGATCATTCATCTTTTGGATTTTTGAGATTGGCTTATCTCACTTAACATGATATTCTCCAATTTCATCCATTTGCCTGCAAATGCCATAATTTTATTATTCTTTATAGCTGAGTAATATTACATTGTATATATATATATACCAGTTTCTTTATCCATTCATCAATTGAAGGGCATCTAGGTTGGTTCCACAGTCTGGCTATTGTGAATTGAGCAGCTATGAACATTGATGTGGTTGTATCTCTGTAGTATGCTGATAACACAATCAATAACCTAGACTTAATAGACATATATAGAATATTCCATCCATCAACGAGCAAATTCACTTTCTTCTCAGCAGCACATGGATCCTTCTCAAAAATAGATCATATGTTATGCCACAAAGCAGCCCTTAGGAAATGCAAAAAAATAGAGATACTGCCTTGTGTTCTATCAGATCATAATGGACTGAGAATAGAAATCAATGACAAAATAAAAAACAGAAATTACTCCAACACCTGGAGACTAAATAATATGCTATTGAATGAAACATGAATAACAAAAAACATCAGGGAGGAGATAAAAAAATTCTTAGAGGTCAATGAGAATGACGATACAACCTATCAAAATCTCTGGGACACTATGAAAGCGGTACTAAGAGGAAAATTCATTGCATGGTGTGCATTCCAGAAAAGAATGAAAAGTCAACAACTAAATGACCTAACAATACAGCTCAAAGCCCTAGAAAAAGAAGAACAGAATAACAGCAAAAGTAGTAGAAGACATGAAATAATTAAAATCAGAGCTGAAATCAATGAAGCTGAAACAAAAGAAACTGTTCAAAAAATTGACAAAACAAAAAGTTGGTTCTTTGAGAAAGTAAACAAAATAGACAAACCCTTAGCCACACTAACAAAGAGAAGGAGAGAGAAGACTCAAATTATTAAAATACACGATGCAAAAGGAAATATCATGACAGACACCACTGAGATATAGAATATAATGAGAAGCTACTTTGAAAATCTGTATTCCAACAAAATAGAAGCTACAAAAGACATTGACAAATTTCTAGAGACATATGCTCCTCCCAAACTGAACCAGGAGGACATACACAATTTAAACAGATCAATATCAAGCAATGAAATAGAAGAAGCCATTAAAAACCTACCATCCAAGAAAAGCCCAGGACCAGACGGATTCTCAGCCGAATTCTCTAAGACCTTCAAAGAAGAATTCATTCCAATACTTCTCAAAGTATTCCAGGAACTAGAAAAGAAATTACCCTACCAAACTCATTCTATGAAGCTAATATCACCCTCATACCCAAACCATGCAAAGACACATCAAGGAAAGAAAATTTTAGGCCAATATCCTCGATGAATATAGATGCAAAGATCCTTAACAAAATATTGGCAAACCGTATCCAAAAACATATTAAGAAAATTGTGCACCACGATCAAGTGGGGTTCATCCCTGGAATGCAAGGATGGTTCAACATTCATAAATCAATAAACGTAATTCATCATGTCACTAGACTTAAGGATAAGAATCATATGGTTATTTCAATTGATGCAGAAAAAGCGTTCGACAAAATACAACACCCCTTCATGCTCAAAACACTAGAAAAAATAGGGATAGTAGGAACATACCTGAACATTGTAAAGGCTATTTATGCTAAGCCCATGGTCAACATCATTCTTAATGGAGAAAAACTGAAACCATTCCCTTTAAAAATGGGAACAAGACAGGGATGTCCTCTTTCACCACTTCTATTCAACGTTGTCCACAAAACTCTAGTCAGAGCAATTAGGCAGACCAAAGAAATTAAAGGGATACGAATAGGAAAAGAGGAACTTAAGCTGTCACTATTTGCGGATGACATGATTCCAAATTTAGAGGATCCAAAAAACTCCTCCAGAAAACTTCTAGACCTCATCAATGAATTCAGCAAAATAGCAGGCTATAAAATCAACATGCGTAAGTCTAAAGCATTTTTATATGCAAGTGACGAAACAGCTGAAAGGGAAATGAGGAAAACAACTCCATTTGCAATAGCCTCAAAAAAAAAAAATACTTGGGAATCAATCTAACCAAAGAGATAAAAGATCTCTATAATGAAAACTACAAAACATTGAAGAAAGAAATTAAGGAAGACCTTAGAAGATGGAAAGATCTCCCATGTTCTTGGATAGGCAGAATTAATATTGTCAAAATGGCCATACTACCTAAAGTGCTATACAGATTCAATGCAATTCCAATTAAAATCCCATTGATGTACCTTACAGAAATAGAGCAAGCAATCATGAAATTCATCTGGAAAAATAAGAAACCCAGAATAGCTAAAGCAATCCTTAGCAGGAAGAATGAAACAGGGGGTATCGCAATATCAGAACTTCAACTATACTACAAAGAAATAGTAACAAAAACAGCATGGTATTGGCACCAAAATAGACAGGTAGATCAATGGTACAGAATAGAGGATACGGACACAAACCCAAAGAAATACAATTTTCTAATACTAGACAAAGGTGCCAAAAATATGCAATGGAGAAAAGATAGCCTCTTCAACAAATGGTGCTGGGAAAACTGGAAATCCATATGCAACAAAATGAAACTAAACCCCTATCTCTCACCCTGCACAAAAATCAACTCACAATGGATCAAGGACCTTGAAATCAGACCAGAGACCCTGCATCTTATAGAAGAAAAAGTAGGTCCAAATCTTCACCTTGCATTTCAATTTTATACATAACTATAATACACTGATAAAAATTTATAAGACATTTAAAAAACTCATAAAAAGCATAGAAAAGGGGAAAATATCAAAAGCAGCTAGAAGAGAAAGATATATTGCCTTCTAAGGAAGGATATAAAATGACTGCTCATAAAAACAATAGAAGTCAAGAGATGATAGAATGATATCTTTAAAATAAAGGCAAAATAATCACTTCCAAAACAAACCACAAGTGAATTTATTGCCATCGATACACATATTGAAAGAAATGCCAAACAAATATAGAAATACTAAATTAGTGTTTGTTGCCAACAAATATAAATAAATATAAATAGTAGTAAGTGATGATAAATATTAGTGGAAATGGTAGAGTGAGGACCTATGAAGAGCTGCTCCTCTATAAAAGAAACTCTAAAAATAGGGGAAAAAAGTGTCCAAATTGACTTTTTTTGGAGGGCGGGTACCAGGGATAGAACTCAGGGATACTTCCCCAGCCCTATTTTGTGTTTTATTTAGAGGCAGGGTCTCACTGAGTTGCTTAGTGCCTCACTTTTGCTGGGGCTGGGTTTGAACTGGAGATCCTCCTGCCTCAGCCTCCTGAGCCACTGAGATTACAGGCATGCACCACCATGCCCAGCTCCAAATGGACTTTTTAAGAACACTGAAAATGAACCAATCTTCTAACAATTCAAGTGTGGGGAACCGTGTATGACTAGGAAAATTAGGCTTGGTCAAGCTGTCAGACACGAAATCTGGCTCACAGTGACTGGCAATCATTAAGAGATTGTTCCAGATCACCAGGAGTATGTGGTATCCGAGCAGAGTGACTCACCACCGGAATTTGCAGGTCCTGCTGCGATAATCCACTAGAGCAAACGACTTTCTTAACTCTGCCCCATCATGTTTCTAACAGAAGCAATTGCTCCTGGTCCCCCCTTTTACCTGTACAACAATAAATAAAGGGAAGGTGGGTTCAATCGGTCATGCCCCTGATTCAAAAGAGATAATTGTCTCCTGTGTTTTTTCTATTAAATGAGTTTCTTAGCAATTAATTTACAGCCAGCCCATCCCTCATCCATGTAGGATGTGGATGAAACTCGAGATTCAGGGAAGTTTTATCCAAAAAAACTGACTGAATCTTTATTGAAACAAGATTTGCCTAATTTGCCTAATCCTCTACTCCCTCCCCAATTCCATAGTAGCCTTAAAAGCCAACATTCTCACAATCAGAGTGAAAATCAGCAACCTAGAAGCTATTGTTAGTAGCAGAATGGATTTGAATCTCTCCCACAGCACCCATAAAATTGTCAATATCTGACCTGGCCTGTCAATTTCCTAAAAACACCACTATCTTTATTTTACATAAGATTTCACTTAATGTGAACATTTTTTTTCCACAAATGAATTCATCAAAATATTGAGCAAAAGCAATTGTTTAACATTGCAACTGCCTGAGGCAGTGGTAACAATTGTGGCAAATAAGAAGTAGCCAACAGAAACTATTCCTAAAGAAACCCAGATCTTAAACTTACCAGACAAGACTTTAAATCAGGAGTTTTAAATATAGTCAAAAAATAATGTGAGGAAATTTTGTCTAAAGAATTTGAGGTAAGTAGAGAAATGATGTCATGTTACATTTAATAAAGAATATTGATAAAAACCAGTATATTAATGATTTACAGAGAGGAAAGAGATAAAGGGACAAAAGAAATATTGACATAATGGCCCCAAACTTCTCCAGATTGATTAAAAAATGTTAATCAAGACATCTAGAAACTTGACAAATTCCAAATAGGATAAAGTCAAAGATATCCACATCTAGATACTATGAACTATTGAAATTAGAAGAAGCAACTCATCATATGCAAGGGATCTTCAATATTTGCCACTTACTTCTCAATGGAAACCATGGAGCCCAGGATACAGTAGGATGAGTTATTCAAAGCACTAAAAGGAAAAGCATATCAAATGAGAATTCTATATCCAGCAAAACTGTCCATCAAAAATAGAGACAAGGGGTTGGGGTTGTAACTCAGTGGTAGCACACTTGCCTAAAATGTGTGAGGTACTGGGTTCATTTCTCAGTACCACACAAAAATAGATAAATAAAACAAAGCTATTGTGTCCATCTACAACTAAGAACAAAATTTTTTAAATAGGAACAAACTAAAATATTATTGAGAGAATTTATCACTAGTATACCTGCTTTACAAGATATACTAAGGGAATCCTTCCGGCTGAAATAAAAGGACTCTAGACAGTAACCCAAATCCACATAAGAAATAAAGAGCATTGATAAAGGTAACTGTATCATTAGTGTATGGATGGAATTGTGTCCTCTAAAATTCATATTTACTTCTCCCACTGAATAAATTTAGAAGCCTGCAAGTTCTGTAATGGTTTAGATCACAACTTTGGATTTTATTTTTACCCTGATAAGAAGTCATTAGAGATATCATTAAAGGATTTGAAGCGTCATAATTTGATTCTTATTTTTTTTGGGGGGGGGATGGGTACTGGGGATAGAACTCAGGGCCTTGTGCTTGCAAGGTAAGCACTCTACCAGCTAAGCTATCTCCCCGGCCCACCTGATTCTTATTTTTAAAATCTACTTTGGCAGCCACATGTCTATGTCACTGGAATTCTATTTAGACCAGAGGTAGGGAATAGAGGGACCCTGCTATAGTTAAATTTTTATGGAAATAGTCCAGGGGAGTGAGCTTGGAATCCTGGACTAAAAGGGTAGTTAATGGGAATTGGAAAAAAAAAAAAAAAAAAAAAAAGTAGGTCTCAAAATATCTTTAAAGGTAGAGTCAGCAGAACTGACTAAGGGTTAGATGTGAGAAATAAAGGTTGACTCCCAGATTTTGGCTTGAATAACTGGATCAATACCCATATATTGAGAAAAAGATCCAGTAGGATTAGAGTCAAGAGAGGTGAATAAAAATTCTACTTTGAGCACACTTAAGTTTAGAAACCTATTTAATATTCATATGGAGCTGTCAAATAGGGATCCAGGTAGACAATTTGGAGCTCAGAAGTGAGGTCATCAGCATACAAATAGCACTTAAACTTATGAGTTAACTAGGGAAACTATGAAGACAGAGAAAAGAAAGGAGACTAGGGTAGAGTAGTCCTGGAGTGTTCAAACTTTGGGATGCAGGCAGAGAAGGAGAAGCCTACAATGAATATTAAGAAGCAGTAACAAGAGAAATAGAAAGAAACCAAAAGAGTATGGTGCCACAATCTCCAAAAGTGACTACATCAAGAAAGAAATGGTGATTGATGTTGTCAGAAATGTTGCTGCAAGGACAAACATGCAAGGAATGGGAAAATGGTCATTCATGTTTAGAATACGGTGGTTGTTTGTAATCTTGACCAATGTAAAGTCGAGGAAGTAGTTGTGCTGACAGATGTTTAATTGAGTTTGGTTAGGAGGGAATGTGAGTTGAAAAAGTAAGGGTAGTATATTAGTCTGTCCAGGCTCTACACAGAATGCTACATGCGAGGTGATTTAAACAATAGAAATTTATTTTCTCACAGTTCTGGGGACTAGAAGTCCAAGATCAAGTGCCAACAATTTTGGTTTCCAATGAGGCCCCTTTTCCTAGGTTGTAGATGACTGCCTTCTTGTGGTATCCTCTCATGGCTTCTTCCCCATGGATAGGAAGTTATCTGGTATCTCTTCTTAGGACACCAGTTCTATCAGATTAGGGACCCACATTTGTACCCTTATTTAACCTTTATTACCTCCCTCAGTGCCCATCTCCAAATACAGTCACATCAGGGTCTTAGGGCTTCAACAAATGAATTTGGGGAGACATAATTTTGAACATAATAGCAAGACACTCTAGGTAATTCCTTATCGACACTTTTTATGAAGGGGAGCAGAGACATAGGATGTCGGCACATTTCTACTAAATAGTAGAAACAAAGTGCAGAAAGGATCTGGAAAACAACATAGGCCTTTGACCAGGCTGTCTTTTGACAGGGGTCAAGTCACATCTTTCATAATGAGAAGGAAGCCAAAGAGGAGCAATGATGTGGAGAGGTTGTTGGGTTCAGGGGAAAGATGAGGGAGTTCCTGTCTGATTGTTCCTACTTTTCTGATGAATGTAAGGCCAGCATATAATGAGGTTTGCACATGACAGAGGGCAAGGTAGATAATGTAGGAGTGTTGATATTCTTGTGGAACATGAATGGGCCACTTGGGAATGTTTGCTGATAAAATATTATGAAAGTTTAGTAAGATGTGAGACATGTTGAATGCCAATCTGAGATTTTTGTCTCGCTTAAGAGAGACCAAGTTACACAGTGTGTCTTTTTCTTTTCTTTTTTCTTTTTTTGACCATTTCAATGGTTCAGAGGCTGGCACAGGGTAAGCAGGTGGTTTTAACCCAGGTCATGACCTTGGAGGCAAGTCCAGCCAAAAAACAAAATAGGTTAAGAATTAAGAACATGCACAAAACAGTATTTAAACGAGAAGACACAAAAATATTGACGAGCAACTTTGAAAAATTAGTTTCTCTCTCCTCTCTGATACAGGATGAGGTTTCTTAAAAATTAGACAAAGACTAGACTACTTGGACTATACTTTCTATAAAATCTGATGCTCCTTACCATATAAACATCAAATAATGCCACCACAAGTGGTAGTACATTACTTTTGAGGTCCAGGCAGGAAGAAGCAGGGGAGCACATGTTTGTTTAAGAAACTCTCAGAGTAGAATTTATGGTAACTACTGTTCTTAACTCATTAGATTTTTCATTTCTAAGACCATTTTCAGAACTTAATGTGTTTGATCTTAGACCGGGATCAATATTTCTAAGAGAAAGTAAACTTTTATAAATGAAATTTTGTTTTGGAATTTAAACTATGTCCATCCAGTTTTCCTATTATCCAAATTTCAAATGAAAAATCCTGAAAATGAAAACCATTTCTAGACTCCATGAATGCATAATCCTAAATTCTTCCTGAATTGGAAGTAGAAAATGAAACCGTTTTTGTTGGAAAACTCTGTGTTCAATGGTTCCAGATCAGCACTCAGATGATGTCAGCAAATGTTACATTTTTTCCCAATTATGAAATGAATTATGGGGCGCTAGCTAACCACAGTCAGTCATTAAATAAAACTATTTTGGCTGATACATTGTTTTCCTGCCAGAAAGCACAGGTGTTTTGTTTTTAAAGAATTTTTAGAACATTGGTCTAAGAAAAAAAAATTGCATTTACAATCCTTCAGTGTGAGCAATATAGGAGCATAAATAATAAGGTGTTATTGGTAGAGAATTTGTATGGCAGGGGTTGAGATTTTTTTTTCACATGTGAAATAAAGCACTGCTTTATGTTCAAAAATTGAAACAGTTAAGCTATGATGTATGGAGACAGTGATATATGACCATGCATATTTAAACACATCTATATATGAAGTCTTATGAGTTGAATGAAAGGCACCTTATAAACATGAAGTACTGTTATTATCAAGAACAACCTTTCTTGGACAGGGCCTTTCAAAGAATGTTAGTTCATTCTTTCTATGATGATTCCCAAAGGTTTCAAATGCAGTTTCAAAATCAGGGCATTGAAATCTGTCAATATTAAACAAGCTCAACTTGTTCCTAGCAGAGCTAGAAGTGTACTTTCATTTGCAGATAGTTTCTTGAAAGATGAATGAGAATAAAAATTTTTAATTGACATAATAGTCATAATGATCATTTTAATCATTTTGTATTTTCAATAATAACCTTACACTTATCTTTTTCCCCTTTCAATCTATTAGCTTCAATTTACATATCTCTAAATTATCTCTAAATGAAGCAGCTGCTTTTAGCTGATTCATCTTAGGAATTTGATTATCTCATTCAACCTATGACAACTTGAATTATGTATAAATGGCATGCTGATGCAATGAAGAAGTTTTCTGTTTCAAAATTACTTTTTCCTCTGTGGGTACAAGAGAATATAACAATAGCTACGATTCTTCAAAACCCAGAAGTTAATGCAGTAATCAATGTTCCATCTGAGGCATAACTACATTTAAAAAAAACAATAATCTATTTACCAGAGTACCATAATAAACTGTTCTTGGGAATATATTTTAGAGTTTAAAAGTTGAAGATGGTGTTTTTTATGTATTCTAAATTTGAATTCTGATTCAAACCTAGATTACCCAGATGTATATCAAAGTTCTTAAATGCATTTACCAAAGATCACACACACAATTCTATTTCTTTAGAAAGTTCTTCCCCATCAAATATAATTTCGTATCTCATTTTTAGGTTGATTTATACCATGATCATTCTTCAAATTCTCACAAATGTTTTTAAAACATATTTTAGTTAACATCATAATCAGAATTTTACTAATTATTCACTCATAAATGTGTGGAAATGCCTGGGAATAAAAACATTTTTTAAAATACTTAAAGGATTTTATGAACCAACTACTGCTCATTAATTAAATAATCCTATAATAGTCTGGTAGAGTGAACTATGAATTAGCTATAGTCTAGCTAAATGTTAGAGATTATTATAAAATGAGAGAACTCAGATCAGAGATCAGATTTTATATTATATTGAAAGAAAATATAACATAAAATACTTCTATGTATATGAAAATATATCCATGAACATAAAACCGTTCTACATCATTTCATTCTTTCACATTGAAATGTGGCCAGTTCTGTTAAAAGCATAATTGGGGAAAGCGTTGTTGTTTTAAAAGGTTCAGGTTAAATGAAAGATTGTCTTAACAACAAATGTATATAGATGTATAATAAATATGTAACATAGATAAATACTATGTACACACACATTTATGACACCTTTCAAAGACTTTCAATGCCCAAATGAGCACACTTAAACTTATTTAATCACATTAAATAATCACATTAAGTAAGTGCATTAAACTCCACCACCATAGCATTCTAGGATTTAATCTCATATGTGACAATATTTCTAAGGCACACTTCTCACTTGTCATGCTTAAAAGTTTATTCCCAGATAGAGAACTCTCCACACTCCCTATTCGACTCACCACCATGGCAACAGGCAAGAAGAACTGGATTTCCGTGGTTTCTAACCATTGATGGTGGTCTCTGTCAACTGGTGATCCCACTGAGGAGATGCAAAGAGACTGAGGGTGAAGTCCAGAAAACCAAAAAGCTATGGTGTAGTGACCAGGTGTCCTCTCAAAATTCTAGGGGAGGAACATAGAATATTTAGCATGAAGTACCTGTTGATCTGATTTGCAAACTGAGAAAATTATTTACATAGAAAAAAGGCATACAAAAGTTTCCAGGGATATTTGAAGAAACACATTTTCAAGAATTTGCTCATTAGCTCTTTAGATAATCAGAAAGGAGGAAATTATTAATTTATTTTAGAGTTCTTGAATGTATTTACTGAAGACTGAACACAGCAGTCTCTACATAATCTCATGTTAATTGTGTTAATAGTATTTGGAGGTGGGCCCTTTAGGAGGTAATTAGCATTAGATGAGGTTGTGAGTTTGGGACCTCTTTACAAACAAATTACACTTTACATTTCTATTTTTATTTGTCTATCTCAAATTCCTAGAAGCAAACCAAAAATAAAAGTCTCTGGGAAAATATACTCACTCTTTTACCCTAGGAATACATTTTCTGTGGTATTCATGGAAACCTTCCATGGTACAAGGAAAAATGGGAGTGATTAGAAGATGTTTTTTAATAAAAAACAAAATTGATTCTTTCATCCAATTCCCTGTAGGCATGAACTTGAAGGTTTTCATCCCACAAAAAACTAAATCTTTCAAGATCCTGACATGCCCTCAGTTGTATGTGAAATGAAAATTGGTTTTTCATTGAGGGGTTGAACATTAGTACTACAAGGAATATTAGTAACCATCCTCTGCTCATTACACACGAGACACAGACCGAGAAAGGAAAAACAACATGCCTACAATGGTCTATCACATTTATGGCAGAATTGTGTTCCCTGGTGCCAGTGAAAGTATCATTTTCATTAATTCTCAATCCCTTTATTTTTTGCCAACTTTAGTTTATTAATTTTGGGCAATCAAGAAATGGAGACTTTTGACAGTGCAAACCAAAACAAAGAGCTACATATTCAAAACCTGGACACCAGATTAATCTTTTTGAACAATCACTATTCTAGACCGGAGGAAATGTCCTAGAGAATCAATACACCATGTGGAGCAGGTCAGTGCAGTCTTCTCTGCTGAGTCTGAAAGGGCACACACTTTGCTTATATTCAAAGCTATCCTTCATATGTACTCAAACATAAGTTTATGACTTCTCTCATTTCACATATTATTTTGGGCTTTCCGCAAAGACTTCCAAATATGTATTATTCCCTAACTGATGTAACATATCCATCAGTATGTGAGGCCTCTTGCTTAACCAATGGAAAGTAAAACCATTTCAACCAGATCTGTGTTTTTTGGTGTGTGTATGTGTGTTTACTTTCCATACCAACAGCCTGATTTTGGAGTTATCTAACTATCCAGCTATCAAAACAAGATACATAATAATTTGTAAATCTCTACAAATTAAGAAACTGGTCAAACACAGGGATCAGTAGCTTGGCACTGTCCCTGACACCCACGTGCAATCTCTGCCTAGCCAGTCCCTTAGAGGAGCAAGCCTAATCACCATCCAGGGTCTGACAACTCAGTCACCACCAGACTCCAAGTCAGATAGCAGTTTTCACAGATCTAACTACTGTTGCTCAACTGGGTGTCCATGGAGACTGAAAAATTGGTTTGTTGCCTAGAGAAGTGGAAATAAAACTAAGTCATTTGGTGTCTATGTGGTTTCTGTGAAGCTAAGGAAATTTTTTGGCAAATGATAAAAATATGGATGGCTAAGGCTACATGATTCCTTTGGTCAGTTCTTAATCTTATCAAAAATAAACCCTATGTATATTACTTTTAAAACATGAAAATATTTGAATAAAGGAGTATTGGATTAGGGTTTTTTTTAAATCTTGGTAAGATTGGAAACCATTCTTGAAAAGAGTGACCAATATATGCAACAAAATCTAATAGGTTAAAAAGTCCTTGGATTCGTTATACATGGAAAATGTTTCTCATCCACAAATTCTGAAGCGTTCCAAGTATGAAAGAAAAAGCTAGTATTTAATAAGGGTGGAGGAGACTGAAACACCTATTCATTAATCCTATGGAAATATTTGTCACTCATATGTGGTTTAGGGAATTGGGTAAAAATAGCATCTTCCTAAGAATTTATTCATCTAGGTATTGATCTTTTCTGAGAAAGTAAATATGATGTAATATAGAAGGAACTTGTACAATGAACCCCCTGATAAACAGAGATGCGAAGGTGACAGCTTGGCATGTGTTGGCATGATTTCACAGAATCTGTTGGCCTACCCTCACATAGAAAACAACTCCTGGCACATCTTCTTTCTCAGTGAACACACAAAATTAGCCAAGCCAAGAAAGGTGGCATACATGAGCTACAACCAAGAAATGGTTGGCCTGACCTCAGCTGTTTAGTATTTAAGTTAACTAATGCTGTTCTTTAGCTTGTCTTAGAATACTTAGAAGAAATAATTACAAAAACCCAACCTCTCAAGGGAAAACTTGAAATTGATTTTATCCATGAGTCGCAAACTAAAATGCCCACAGAGGTCACATAGGTAGTGCAAATGAATGTATGGACCTAAGTATAAGTAAAATGAAAGGCAAGCATAATGACAAACACCGCCAATGCATAAAACTCTGAGCAGAGCTGGAATGAGTAAACATATGACAGCTTTAATTTTTTAAGCTAAGTGCAATTTTGGGCTCTTTCCACCCCAAGCTCCATTCTCAACCCTCTGTATTATCAGCCCCTCTGGCTATATCTGTGGGCCAGAAAAACCTGGAGAAAACCATTACTGACCATCTCCCAGGGCTATGTTCCAGCAAAATGAAAGTCTACAGATCAAACACAGATTCTGATGAACTTGTTGCTGGCTTACAAGCTGGGTCTGCAATATCACAGGATCACCTCGAGGCTGCGTCTGTAAAATACCATTATAAATTCTAGAACTGGGCACAAGGTGAGACCCGTGATGCCACCACCAGACTTCAGACAGGGAGATTTGAGCACAATGAGGGGAAGGTTGTAATCAAAGATATCCAGCTGAAAATGAGCCTAACACTGAAATTCCAAAATATTTAAGAAAATATACTACAAGGTAGACTAAACGATGAAAACATTTATGTACTCTAGACAAAAATAATTTATGAAATAGCCTGACAATTTTAAAATAAATAAGATTAGAGTGTCCAAATAAAAAACAAAAGGAATGGTTTCTATTTACAAAGATAAGGTGGGTACAAGAAATAAGAAGACAAAAACAGGGCAACAAAGTTAGTACTGAATATAGTTTAGGAGCGGATTAGAACCATAATGATATTTCACTCATACCCACGAGGATGATTAAAATTAAAGTCAGATAATAACAAGAGTTGGCAAAGATATGAAGAAACAGAAGCCATCATACACTGCTGGTGATATTGGAAAATGGTACAGGGCTTTGAAAATAGTCTGACAATTTCTCAAAATATAGCTGCCATTTGATCCTGCAATTTCATTCCTAGATATATACCCAAGAGAAATTAAACATATGTCCATCAGAAACTTTTTCATGAATGTTTATAGCAGCATAATTCATAATAGCCCCAAAGTGGAAACAACCCATACGATGACCCACTGACAAATAGTTAAATGACAAATATCACTACAATGGAATATTATTCAATTATAAAAAGGAAGTACTGCTACTTGATACAGAATGATTTTATAAAACATATTAAAAGAAAAAGGCTAGTCCTCAAAGACCTCATGTCACATGAGTCATTCATATGAAAGTTAAAAATGAAGGCATCTGTTGACAGAAAGCAAATTAGTGTTTTAGTTAGCAGGGAAATGGGAAAGAGCTGATGGAAAAACAGGCAGTGAGAACTAAAGGGTGCAAGATTTCTTTTGGAGGTAATTAAATTGTTCTAAAATTCACTGTGGTATTAGTGGGCACATATCTGTGAATAGTCCTTTATCATTTGCATCCTTTAAATGGGTGAATTGCATGGTATATAAGTTATATCTTAATAAAAGTGTTTAAATGTTTGTTAAAATTTTGACTCCTAAAAATTGCCTCAGAATTTTTTTATTGTTTTTATTAGGATATTACAGTTATACATAATATTGGGTTTCATTTTTATTCACTCATACGAGAATGGAATATAATATGATCCACTTTAGTCCCTAGTGCTTCCTCTTTTCCTCCCCTCCTCTCTGACCCTATTCCCCTTTCTCTACTCTACTGGTCTTCCTTCTATTTATTTATAGTTTTTTTTTAATTAATACTTTATGGATATACATAAAGGTGAAGTTCACTGTGGTATATTCACACATGTACATAGCATAATTTGGTAACTTTTATTATTCTGTTCCTCCCTTTTCCCACCTCCTCCCTCCCCGTTGATCTCCTTTCTCCACTCCACTGATCTTGGAATTATAGGATTCCAACCTTCTTCTTTCTTCATTATTTTTGATCTGGCTCTTGTATATGAGATAAAGCATTCCAGCCTTGGCTTTCTGAGTCTGACTTATTTCACTTAACCTGGCATTCTCTAGTTCCATCCATTTACCAGCAAATACCATAATTTCACCCTTCTTTATGGCTGAGTAAAACTCCATTGTTATTTATATACCACATGCTCTCAATCCATTCATCTATGATTAAGCACCTGGACTGGCTATTGTGAATATGCTACTATAAACATTGATGTCCCCGAGTTATGACAAATAGTATGCTGATTTCAGTTCTTTTAATAAATATCAAGGAGAGGGATAAGTGAGTCATATGGTAGTTCCATTTCTAGTCTTTCGAGGAATCTCCATACTGCTTTCCAAAGTGATTATACTAATTTGCAGTCCCACCAACAAAGTATGAATGTGCCTTTTTCCACACATCCTCACCCGCATTTATTATTTGTGTTCTTGACAAGTGCCATTCTAACTGCAGTGAGATAAACTCTCAACGTGGCTTTGATTTGCATTTCCCTGATTGTTAGGGATGTTGAACTTTTATTTCATATATTTTTTGATCATTTGTATTTCTTCTTTTCTTATTAAAAAATTTTTGTACTTGTAGATGAACAGAATGCCTTTATTTTATTTATTTTTATATGGTGCTAAGGTTCAAACCCAGTGCCTCACACATACCAGGCAAGCGCTCTGCCACTGAGCTACAGCCCCAGCCCTGTATTTCTTCTTTTGATAAGTTTCTATTGAGTTCTTTTGCCCATTTATTTATGGGGTTATTTGTTTTTGTTTTTTGTTATTGGTATAGTTTTTGTTTTTGTTTTGTTTTGTTTTTGAAATTAAGTTTTTTGGGTTTTTTATATATTCCATATCTTAATCCAATGTCAAAGAAGCAGTTGGCAAAGATTTTCTCCCATTCCGTAGACTCTCCTCTCCATGTTTTTAATAGTTTTCTTTGCTGTGTAGAAGCTTTTAAATGTGATGTGGTCCCACTTATTGATTCTTGGTATTATTTCTTGAGCTTCAGGGGTCTTTCTAAGGAAGTCAGTGCCTATACTAATATGTTGGAAAGCTAAGACTTTTCTTCTGGAAGTTGCAGTTTTTGGTCTAAATCTTAGGTCTTTGATCCAGTTTGAGTTGACTTTTGTGCATAATCAGAGATAGGGATCTAGTTTCATTCTAATACATATGGAAAATAACACCAGTTTTCCCAGCACCATTTGTTTAAGTGGCTCTCTTTTCTCCCAAGTGTGTTTTTTGCACCTTAGTCAAGTATCAGATGACTGCAACTATCCAGGTTTATCTCAGTCTTCTATTCTATTCCAGTGGTCTTCACGGTGTGCTGTTTTTGTTACGACTGCCCTGCAGTATAATTTGAGATCAGGTATTGTGAGGTCTCCAGCATCACTCTTCTTGCTCAGTGTTACTTTTGCTATTTTGAGTATTTTATTCTTCCATATGAACTTTAGAACAGTTTTTTCTAGTTCTGAGAAGAATGTCATTGGTTTTTGATGGCGATTACATTGAATTTGTATAACACTTTTGATAGTATGACCATTTTGACAACATTAATTCTGCATATCCAAGAACATGGGAGTTCTTTCCAATTTCTAACATCTTCTTCAATTTCTTCAGTGTTCTGTAGTTTTCATTGTAGAGGTCTTTCACCACCTTGGTTAAATGTATTCCCAAGTATTTTTTTTAAGTTATTGTGAATGGAATAGTTCTCCTGATTTCTTTCTTAGTAAATTCATTATTGCAATATGGGAAAGCAACTGATTTATGTATCCTGGTAATTTGCTGAATTTTTTTTTTTTTTTATCATCTCTAGAAGCCTGCTAGTGGAGTTTTTTAGGTCCTCTAGATAGAAGATCATGTCATTAGAAAACAAAGGTAATTTGACTTCTTTTTAATTTAGAATTTTCACCTCAACAAAAATCAGAAAAATATAAACATTAGAACCCACACTTTGGGATTAAAATTTCATTCTCAGTACATAAAAGCCAAAAGACCTCAAACCAGCACCACAAATAAAATGTTGAGAGTCATTAATGGAGAAAAGTGGTGGGAAAACCCAGACACCCCATGATTTATGGGAAACTAGATTCAAATAAGCTACCTACCCACAGCGCTGAGGACCCCATACACAGATATGCTATGGGTCTTCTTTTGTACCTATCAGTCTGTCCCAACTCTTTAGCAGTAAGGGTGATAGTAAATTCATAGTAAAGAGTTTCCTATAAAACTTTTAAAAATATATTTTAGTATTGTTTTGGGGGTACATTGTTCAAATGATGATCCCATTAAAACAAAGAGTCAATGTTAAAAACAAGATCATGAATTAGGAAGAAAAATAACAATGACAATGATTCAAACAATAGTTTCTAAGACTCAAAACTGAAAGAATCAAGTCAACATGAATCTTTCTTTCTGATATTGAGTCCAAAGTTTATACAAGACCATCCATCACATCAAGCCAATATTGTTCATCTGAATGACATTTATATTAGAGTTTTATATTGTATTTGATTCCTAGACTTGTCTATTTTAATGTGACCTCAAAATATTACGTTAAAATCTAGTTTTATCACTGTACGTATCGATATTTTGTTAAAAATAATTGACTTCTTCATTAGAAGTCCATGTGAATTATTTTTCTCTAAAAAGTTTCTGTACATTTCTTTGTTGTTTTTGTTGAAACAGTTTGTACAGTTCTGGCAAATAGCTAATGATCAAAATGCTCATTCTCTGAAGCCACAATGAAGTTAGACTTTGGTAAAAAGAGAATATAGTAAGCTTTCATTAACTAGAATATTTGAAACTAACATTTTTGAATAACCAGAAAGTAAGTTTCAAATTTATTAATATTTTAAGGTGTATTGGCCTGTGTTTCTCATTGAAGAAAATAACTGAATATTTATTTAATGACTTAGAAACTCTCAGTACTTCAGATTTATTTTGATTATATATTTAAAGATCCATAAATCCAAAATCAAATAAGAAAGTACTCTTAAAAATACAGGGTATAAAAATTTTCTATGCAACTTATCTCCTTTTTGGCAAAGGAATGCATGACATCTAATTAATAAAGATGTCTCACTACTTGGAATTCAATTCTTTGAAGTTTTATCATGCATATATTGCTATTTTGATATAGGATAGATAGATCTAACTGTGGGGGAGGGAGAAGAGGTGAATCATTTGTCCCTATGTGAAACAACCAGGAATTTTTATATTGAATTTTATACACTTCCACTGAATGACTACTATAGACAAGAAACTGGGGAAGAAATGAGGAGAGACATTAAAAACAAAATGAGTACTTGCATATAGACCAAAGGCTCTAAAGTCCATGCTGTTGGCTATGTTCCAAAACATTCACTAATATCATTATTTTACTGTCTAGGAAAGTATTTTCCAAAGTTTCAACCATAGTTATCTCTGTGTAATGAATATTGGTGGCATTATTTTTCTCTTTGTTTATTGAACATGTATCAGTTATGTAATTAAAAATAATTATTTTGAAAGACTCAACATTTTAGTTGAAAGCCAGGTCATTGTGAGTCCTCTGGATGAAACAACTATCAAAACAACAAAGTTTGGCTACATTGATGAGGAATAATATTTAAAACAAAGAGATCATAACAGTGTGCAACTATTCAAACATCAGATATATACTCTGGAATATGGAACTCCTTCCATTTTGGGAGCCACCTTTGATAACAACATTGATAATAATACTGAAGTGTATGTAGGAAAAACCAATCAGAATAGTAAGAAGATTTTAAAATACCTCATAATATTGATGGTGAAGAAAACTGATAGCTTTGATAGAACTAGACTCAGAAAAATAACATAATAGCTTTCTTAAAAATTTAATATGATCATCTCCCAGGATAATAATCATTACAATGTGCTAAGTGCATGCATTATCTCAATTACTCCTCACTGAAAGGAAGACATTGAAATTGTCCTCCTTTAATAGATAAGAAAATTGAAACTCAAAGAGGTCATATGCCTTGTCCTAAGTCACAGATGCATTAGTGATAGAGCCAGAATTCAAACCCATGTCTATTTCTTAACCATCTCATATCTTCTTTGTCTCATATCCCTACAAAGAAAAAGTGACTGTGTTTGTCTGTGAGGCTTCTAATGAATAGAACAGACACAGAACAGAAATCAGGAAACACAGATATGAGCTCAATGTGCAGAAGATTTATCTCTGCTAAATCAAAGCTATGTAAATATCAAATAAGCTGCCTTAGAAAATGACTGTCCCTTTAGACATTCAACATAGAGTCAGTGATACTCAATAACATCAGAAAGGGAAGTCAATCAAAAGATGAATAATTTCAGACTTGACACCAGAATCGCCTGGGAAGAGCATTATGGAACAGAGTGCTTGCTCCACCCAGGGAGATTCCCACTCAGGTGTCCTGGGGTGGTGAGGTCCGTGAAGGTGCGATTCCATCAGGCTTCCATTCCCCTGGTTCATGATCACGTATTGAGATCCTCAAACCCTAAAATGCTGGTCCTTTTTAAAAAGTCAAACTGTATGAATTGGAACAACGTTGTCCCTTACAAATCTCTCTCATGGAATGGCAGCCATAACGCCTCTGAGCCATACAGAGAGGTTTTTGGTTTGCTTATTTTCTCAGCAGAGGCAACAGACCTTCCTACATGCTTTTCAAGTAGCCTTTTATAGCCAGTTGTTTAAAAATTCCAGAGTTTACTAATACCTTAGAAATTAGAGGTAGATCTTTATTTTTAAAAATCCATCAATATTTCTGACAAAAAAGAATAGTACAAGCAAACTATTCTAAATTATGAGATAAAAGACTGATAAATCTTATCAGGTTAAGATCATCAGAGAGGAAATATACTTTTCTAATTATGATCTATCCTTTGGTTGTCTAGCTCAATTTGGATTGGGAAGTAGAAATGCTATTGTTTGCCAAGAAGTAAGGACAATAGCCATATGTTTAAATTGTGCTTTATTATTTTTAACAGTGACAAAATGCACATTTGTGTTATTTTTTCCAGAACTTGCAAATTCTATCTATGTTTACCTTAAAGTCAGTTTTGTTTTCTTTTTACTGCTTTTGAATGGGGTTAAAAATTGCAAAGTTTCTTTACAGTAAGGGGAAAAAAACACCCCAAAATCAAATATGAAGGAGAAAAATTAGTTCCCTGTGGACTGAGCTGGCGGCCCTGTGTTTCCTGGAAGGCAGTGGACACAGTGCCCACAACTGCTTCTTGACACGGGATCATTGCCTGCCAACCTGAACAGCCAACATCCTCACATAAGAACCACAAGTGGCTTTTAAGGTGATAAGATAGAGCTGGGCTGCTGTATTTTATGACATAATTCAGCCGGTATCCCTTTACAGAGTGCCACTGGCTGGCCAAATTTAAACAGTCATAAACATTTGATTATGGAGTAATTTAATTTAATGATTTATTTAATCCTTAAATCACAAGAGGCTGTTTTCAAAACACTTTGTTGCCATGATGATCCTCTTTTAACTCATAGGATTAATAATTGATGTTGAAATATGGTTGGAAAAAAATTTGACAATGAACTTCTTTCTAAAGGAAAAGCCACCTGGATGGAATATCAAATTATACATGGATTGCACTAGATACCAGACACTACTAAAGTGACCTACCCTTTCAATAATAAGCATCTTGTACTGAAATCTTTCCAAAATGTCGTATATGTTTCCTTTCCATCTTAAGCAGGATAATGGATACTTTAATATTCTTTGATGAATTAGAAATAATTCTTATAAGTAAAAAAATGGTTTTATGGTATAACTGCACAGTTATCCTCAGAGAGTACTGTTGAAATTTGGTGGAACTTTTGCCTTTAAAATGCCTTCAGCACAACATCATGTTAGTTCTCTCATTTAATTTTTATAGTATTACATTTTCCCTTTTCACTTAAATGTACATACCACTGTTAATTTTTCCTTCTCTTTTAATTTGCTGTTAAATTTATTGTGTGTTAGAAATCTGGCTCACTTAATTTACTGAAACTGTGTACATATGAGAAATTGTCTGAATTTGAGTGTCTATTGAGTCTGTGACCAAATTTCTCAAGGAGTTTACTTTTAATAAATCCCAGTTCTTATCTGTCTGCTGTTTTATAAACCAGGTTGCCAGATATGTGACCTCTAGTTAAGAGAAGCACAGCCTTGCTTCTTAGAGCAGAGCACCCACGACAGCAAACCGAATCTAGATGACTCTTCTTTTTAAAGCCTACACATTCTCCCACCCTTTTATCCTTCAGACCTCACACATGAAATCAGATTAAGAGGAGACATGACTTCAGTTTGGAACTTTTTTGGGGGCAAGGGGAGGATTGAACCTAGAGTCTTGCCCACACTAGACAAGTATTTTACTCTAAGCTACATCCCCATTCCTAATTGACCAGGCTGACCTCAAACTTGCTATCCTCCTGCTTCACCCTCCTGAGTAGTAGGGATTACACCACTCAGCTTCAGATTGGAACGTCATAACTCAGTCCTTAATACTTCATAAATGAAAAAAAAAAAAAAAACCCACTAGACTGGAGGTTCTCAATGCCTTTAATCTCAGAGATTAAAGAAATAGGAAAGCAAGGGAAAAAAATACAGGGTTAACCCTCGTGAAAATCATGATTCTTTGAAATTTGTTTCCAGTGTGCTGCTATGAGAAAAGGTCTACAGTCCTCTAGGATACAGTTCAACCCACCTTTCCAAACTCATCTTCCATTGGTCCCTTTATGCCAAACCAAATTCTCCTGGATTCCCACATCTCTTTAATTTCTCTGCCTTTGAAGCATTCTTGGGTGCTAAATAAATGTTCCTTGGGAAGAAAAGAGCAGAGGAAGGGTGCCGTGGTCAAATAAACTTGGAAAATACTAGATTAGCTAACATAAAACATGTTTCTTTACTATAGGACTTCTCAGAAACCTTTAAAAATTCTAATGTTTATTTAAATCTCCAAAAGTGAACACAGTATAAAACTGGAGTCACCACTCATTCCAGCTTTTTAGGATAGTCCCAATTTATATCTGTTACAGTGGTATGATTAAGCATATCTCTTTTAGCTTTTAAAAATGCCTAACATTGTAATTCAATGTGGTTTCCTAGACAAGCACTTTTTAATTTAATTCTACCACCATTTCCATTTTTCGCAGAGTGTCTCAGTGTTCTGTAGAACACAGTTTGGGAAACATGACCTTTGCCCTACTTTGCCAGACAGCCATGTCTCTCCCACTCTCAAACCCCATCCTGAATAGCTTACACCATGGTGAGGACTTTTCTTATCATCAGGCCTCTCCACAGCCAGAAGTACTTCAACCCTCCACAGAAGGTCATAATGTCTGCTCTCTACCTTTCTCTTGTGAAATTTAGCATTTTCCATTTTCAGTTTGGGGGTTTAAGCCCCCTCTACTCCACTGTGCCACTCAGCAAAATCCAAGCAAAGTTTCCCTTTGTATTCCTCCACAATGCCAAACTCAATTCCTATCTTGGGCTGAAAATGTTCTCTCCTCTCATAATGAGGAAAATTCTCACGGCAGGTCAAGGCAACTCCTCCCACCGTAGCCTTCCCAAGCCTGAGCCTTCCTGGAGACCCCACTCAACCAATTGTCCCCTCCCTTTTCTGCCTCCCACCAGCACGTAAACATGTTTAAGAGTCTCCCATCTTAAAACGTGACTGTTCTCAAACTTGTCCCAACAGCCACCATCTTACCCTTCTATCTTTTAGTGTCAATTCTCAAGAGTTGAAAAAATAGCCATCTCGACTTACTCATCTCCAATTCACCTGCTAACCCACCACTCCAGTCTGAATTCTGTACCAGCCCCTTCACCCAACTGCTCATCGGGGTCACCACTTTCCCTCCTTAAATCCAATTGACACTCCTCATTTGATTGAGGAAATCTCAAGACTCTGAGTTTGCCGTTGTGATTGAAAATTCCTTTGAAAGTGTCAACGTTTCTCAAGAAGTTAAACCTAAATTACCCTATGAGGTCTGGGGTTGCAGCTCAGTGGTAGAGCACTTGTGAGGAACTGAGTTTGACCCTCAGAGCCACATAGAAATAAATAAATAGATAGATAAATAAATAAATAAAAATAAAGACCTAAAAGAATTACCATCTGACTCACAATTCCACTAGTAGGTGTTCACCTAGGGGAGTGCACCAGTGTTCATGATAGCATTATTAATAACAGCCAATGGGTGAGGACAATGCAAACCTCCATAAACGGATGAAAAGATAAACAAAATGTGTATCTTGCTACAATGGAATTGATCACTCAGCCTTAAAAAGGAATGAAATTCTTATACAGGCTACAACCTACGTGAATCTTAAGGACATGCTGAGCAAAATAACCCAGACACTAAAGGACAAATATTGCATGACTCTACTTCCATGAGAGACCTAGGAGGCAAATTCATAGGAGCAGAAAGTAGAAGTTACCAACAGCTGGGAAAGGGGTACTGGGCAGCTTTCGTTTAATATGTACAGAGTTTTCACTGGAGAAAACAACAAATGGTTGTTGGTTGTGTAACACTGTGAACATAGTTACTGCCACCGAATTGTATGTACTCTTAAAAATGGGCAAAATAGTTAATTTTACATATACTTCACCAATATAAAGAAAGAAAAAAAGTGTCTAAAGTACTAATGTACTGGAAATTAAAACTTTCTCCACAGAGAAAAATCAGCTAACAAGCCCCTTCTGTCCAACAAGAATCTCCTTCTAGGGCAAACCTGAAATGGGGAACTGTACCCACAAGTGGGCACCCTGACGGAGCACCTTAGAAACAGCTTTCCACTGACCTCACCTCCCCCTTTCCAGTTACACCGCCAGTACAGATGTTTCTGTAGAATTGTGGGCTAAATCGGATTTTTCCCAATAACTTAGGTTATACAGGCAGAGAGATTTACTCTTATTTAAAATTGCTCTTCAGGTAGCATTATACTAAAACTTTTCCCTTCGGGTTTCTACAATCCTTCCCTACACCTAACCAACACCTCCCTTTATGGAAAGGATAATGATTTGTAAACAAATAGGTGAGCAGGGAGACAGCCAGTCATTTGTAAATCCAGTGGGTAAAAGCATGTGGAATGTGAATGGTGTGAGTGTCCGGAAGGGGCTGGGGAGCCCACTCCTGTAAACTCGTATGAAATCTTTCATTGAGCATTAAATTCATCACCCGCAGGGAATATCAATGCTCCAATTTCCTGCCCCTGGTGTATTTTGCCCTTGGGTAATATTCCCTGTGGGTAATGAATGCCGGCTCTCAATGCCTGGGTCCTCTCTGACAGCAGGGAGCCAAATCAGTGAGGGTGACTTCCCTGACTTTTCAAAGGTAGCTCATTACTTGTTAATATTTGTTGGCAATATACCCATCCTCTGCAAAGCAAGTCCTTACAATTCCCAAAGGCTTACAAGTCTCAAGCTCCAAATAAAGCCTCTTGCTCCCTCAAAGAGTTTGCTGCAAGTTTGTGATAGGAGAAAGCCTCTCTGTTTCAAGTTGTGAGCTTTTATTTGGTCTGGTAGCACTGGGAGTTCCTTGTAAAATTCATATTCAAAGGATAAGATGTTTGAAATTCCACCTGAGGTGATTTTTACTATTGTGAATTTGGTAGATTTCAAGGAGGACAGATCCAAGCAATGAGGCTTTTCAGTACACCAAGTTACTAAGGCCTGAACACGGGCTGTGGTAGTGGAAAAGGAATGACTCCAAAAATATTAAAAACACAAGGGAGGAGGATGCTGGTATCTGAAGCACTCGATCCTCTGAGCCTTTTCCTTAGCTTCCCTGAGTTACCTGATGGCCTGGGAGAAAGTTTCCTGTTTGAATAAAGCAATGGGAAACCTCTTTCTCACTCCCCTCCCCCCCCTTTTTTTTTGTCTCTGTAAAAAAACATAATAATAATGATAATAATAATTTGCCACAGGAACTCTTCACTCCCATGGAATTTTGAGGCGATCCCACGAAACTGTGCCTGAATTGTGCCTTCTCCAAAGACACTCCCTCACGCGCACAACGCTGGCCCCGATTTTGTAACTGTGTTTATGACTGATTTACGGAACTTTTGCTTGGCAGGCCCTGCTGTTACTGTTAGCTGGTTACTATGGATCTTTCAACATGCCACTCTGGCATGTTGCATTAAAAATAACCTCCCAAGACTGTACAGAATACATAGAACAACGGCGTACAGTCAGAGCTGCAGGCTCCGGGGGCTGTTTTGGTGCCCGCGTGTTCACATGTGCTCCTGGATGAAGGAGCTGCAGGGTAAGACCTCAAAAGCCTCCTAAAATGTCCAGATGCATTTTAAATTTTCTAAGCTTACCCAAAGCAGAAGTTTTCAGAGATCAACAACATTAAAAAAAAAAAAAAGTGGAACAAAAGAATAACAAAACACAAATCATGTTAATTATTTGTTAAGGAGACAGATCCAAAGTCAGACTGACTAGGTTTGAATCCTGGCTCTAGTACTTAACTAGTTCCAGGACCTAAACAAGATAGGCCAACACCACTGCTGTCTCATCAGAAAAATGAAGGATTTAACAATAGCCATCTCCAAGGGTCACTCTGAGAATGAAGGTAAAAGCTCTTGTTTCAGCGTACACACGTAAAATGTGCTCAGTAAGTAGATCATTATTATTTGAACTCCTTGGAACCTAATAAATATTTATTGACTGAGAGACATTCAGTTATTTATGAACATGGCTGATGTTCTTTTCTCAATTATATACTTAAGATCAGACTGATATTTGATTCATCTTTGTATTCTCCACAGCGCTATGGTAGGTGCTGAATAAATATTATTGAATTCAATGAAAAAGAGTCTGTTATGAGGTAAGAGGCAACAGTATGTAAACTGGTAGCAAAAAAAAAAAAAAAAAAAAAAAAAATCACAGGCTTCAAGTGCAAATAGAATCTAATGCCAAGAAAACCCTGATGTTCCCCAAAACTAAATGAATATATCAAGCTACACATGAATATACCATTTGTAATTCTGGGTCTGATTCAATGAGTCTGGTTCTCACTGGGTACAGCAGACGGAGAAATGCTTTCATCTCTATCCCACCCCTGGCCTCAACCCATGAGCAAAGCTTGCCCATGACTCAAGAAAAGAATTGCTCTCCCAAGGCCAGATACCACAGTCCCCACACACGAAGTCATTTCCTTATGCCATTTACACATCGCTGGATCTGGTGGCAGCAGCACAAACAGAAGACTTTGCTAAGGGACACAGGACACAGGACTATGAAGACTCCACACCATTAGTACGTGCACTAACATGAACAGAGTTATAGCCAAGGAAGAGCTGAGATTGGATTATTTTTCCTCCTCTTTGGAAAACCAAGGACCATTCTGGATCCTTGTTAGAGAGATTGCTAAAAGCATTCTGTGACTGTGGACTCTCAACTGACCGCCAGAACCAAAGTAAAAATAATAAATCTGGAGTGTGTTTGTGTATGTACATGTGTGTGTGTGTGTGTGTGTATGTGAATGTACAGAAAACTGTCTCCTTTTCTGGCAAGGTATTCATGCCCCTCCAACCAAGACTACTAGGAACATACCTATTGTGGAATAAGTTGGGTGCATTATTCGTTGCAGTGAGGGATAGCACTCACTAATGGAGAATGCTTAGGGCACCTCAGTAAGAGGACATTCAAGGAATCTTATATAAGGTTTGGGCTTTGGCTGGATCATTTGGGGAGGCTCTAGGAAGACTGGATGCTATCAAAAAGTAGGTACAAGTCTATGCTTAGGTATCTCAGTAAATCTTATCTATAGGAAGAACAGAAAAGAACAAAGATAAAACCATAACTGCTAAAGAAGCAACAGTTGAATACACTATCCAGGAGAGAAGGATATTTGGGAATTTGTAGTTTGAACAATATTCATGATTTGTCTGTGTTCCAACACGATTACAGAGTCTTGATTCTTCATGGACCCAGAGTGGGCTTGTCTCACTATCATGTTCACATCCAACAGTAGAAAACCAAGACCTAGTTGTGAGTGCCAAGTCAGCTAGCAACACCAAGGTCTCACTGATTGTGCCTGGCATGGAGCAGGATGCCACGGACTGCTTTTCTCTTTCTAAGGTAATAGAAGAGAATGGCAGACCAAATGGAAAGATATTTCGACAATTCTGAAAAAGTTTAGTACATGTAGTTTAGTACAACTACATGGCATTTTAACCAACTGATTTTAACTCACGGTACGCACTGAGTACTGATTAATAGGTGGAGGTCAATCTGTACTATCTGTTGATGTACCGCAAGGCAACATTCTCCTCTTATCCACTTGGTCATTATGGAAGGCATGTGGCAAGTCATAAGATGGAAAATTCTGAATCCAAAATAAATAAATAATTAATAAATAAGGTATGAAGCACTAAATTGTGGATTTGAAAAAAAATCAGTATAAAAAGACAAGATGGGAAAGACCTGGCTTTGAAGCAACAGAAGGCGGGGAGGAAAGCTATTAGTTCAGCTGACAGTAAATTTCATTTCAGTCAATAGTGGCCATATAAAAAAAAAAGAAAGAAAAATAATTTTAGACTACATAAATGGAAAGGTGGAATCTTTAATGAAAAACATTGACAATCTTATCCATTTTGCACTGACCTGACAACACCTAAAATAGTGTGTTCAGGTCCAGGCATCATGTTTTGTAATAATTTTTTTATATATAATTTGACATATTTATGGAATGAAGTGAGATAATTTGGTACATATATACCCGTACAAAGTGATCAAATCATAGTAATTAGTAATTGTCTCCTTAAACAGTTATCATTTTTTTTGTGTTGCTGATCTTAGAATTCCTTGTTTCTAGTTCTTCATAAAATGTTTACTAACTTGTTGTGAACTATAGTCATTCTACTGTGCTGTACAGCATTAGAAATTATTTCTCATGTGTAACTGTACTTTAGTGTCCATTGTCCAATCTCCTTCTATTTCCCCTTCGCCCTATCCTTCCCAATCTCTAGAGACTCTACTCTACTTCTAGGAAACTAACTTTTTTAGCTTCTACATATGAGCTAGAACATTTGGTATTTGTCTTTCTGTGTCTGGTTTATTTCACTTAAAATAATGTGGACATCACACTTTGGTAGGATACAAAAACTTCAATCAGGAAGAGTAATTCAGACTCTCCTCCTTCACTTAGAAACTTGACGTGGGTTATGCCAAAACAAAAACACAAACTCATGGGAGAGGTGATGGATGAAGTAGTAAACATTTAGCCTGGAGCACAGGAGATCCAGGGGAAACATAAAACTGTCTTCAAGTATTTTAAGGACAGTCATACGGAAGATGAATTGCTGGACCTAAGATCAGTTAATGTTTGGAAGAATTTGCTTTTAACACACACACACACACACACACACACACTAACATCAGAAATCATCTTTCAATTGAGATATCAAACTCCCCACAGTTAGTTTTGCAAGCAGAAGCTGAAGGGCCACAGGTAAGGGTGCTACAGGAGGAATTTAGACATGAGAAGTCTGGATTTCTACTTTCTTATTTACAGCTTTCAGATAGTAAATACCAATAGTATGCTGTTCTTTCAATATCTTTCCAGATTCTGAATCTACTTAACACATTTCCTGTAGAAGTTCCCTCCACCAGACACATCCCATTCAGAAATTCACAGAATAGTGATAAGATTTTTTAATCTTAAGTTTGTTCTCAAACAATTCAATGGTTTTGGAATGGGCTAATTGATTTAGCTCTTTACTACCTGCCTACTTAGATCTATCTGTATCTTAAATTGAATGACTAGATTTACTTTTCCCACAATCTAGTTCTATTTTCATAGAACTTCAGAGTTATAAACTTCTCTTATGATCTCAAAGTTCCTAAAACTCACCATTTTCTCCTGACTTGACAGTGAAAGACTGATAAGGCATTCTTTCTGAAAGTACACATTAACTCTTAGTTTAGAAATAATTGAACTTCCATTCAAGTTTTCTTAATGTAAATTCTACATATGACAAAAAATTTTAAACTTCAAATAAACACACATACTATTATTTCATTTTATATGAAATCTTCTTTTAATCTAGGTTCTCTAAAAAGCAGAGCCTGACACAGGAATTAAGTGTTGAAGCTTTATTTAAAAATGCAATCCCTGGGCTGGGGTTGTGGCTCAATGGTAGAGCGCTTGCCTAGCACATATGAGACACTGGGTTTAATCCTCAGCACTACATAAAAAAATAAATACATAAACAAAATAAAGGTATTGTGTCCATCTACAACTAAATATATATATAAATGCAACCCTAGGCTAGCAAGAATGAGGAAGAAAGAAAATAAAACAGGCAAAGATGGGAAGCTTCACAAGGTGAAAGATTTCCGTGCTGGTCCTGGATTACAATGAGCAGTGAAGAAACACAGAGGGTCTTTATACATAAAGTCAAGGAAATGAGGAAGAAGAGCCCTATCTCCTCTTGACTCCCAATTCATTAGTCAAAGTTTGAGCCACGGGCAGTTTTTTCCCAGTATTTCCAGGAAGCCATATTCAACTCCATTGGCATCCCTTGGAAAGACAGATTCCACACACCACTGTGCAGGATTTCATTCAAACCTAGAAGAGAAGGACAGAAGTGACAGTCTGGCCCTCCCAGTGACTGGGTGGCACCAGGTGCTGGAACAGCTTGAATTTTGCAGCTGTGACTAATGGTTCAGGAGACCTTGGTACAGAATAACTGAGCAAACACTGAAGTTGTTTGTGATACACTGTTCTCTGACTTCTTTCTTTTCTTTTCTTTTCTTTCTTTCTTTCTTTCTTCTTTTCTTTCTTTCTTTCTTTTTCTTTTTTTATGAGTCAGGGTCTACCATGTTGCCCAGACTAGTCTCCAACTCCAACTCCTAGGCTCAAGTGATCATCCCACCTCCACCTCCAGAGGAGCTAGGACTACAGGCGTGTACCACCATGCCTGGCTGTTCTGACTTTCTTTCTTTCTTTCTTTCTTTCTTTTTTTAATTATAGATGGACACAATACCTTTATTTCATTTATTTATTTTTTTATGTGGTACTAAGGATCGAACCCGGTGCCTCACACATGCTAGGCAAGCGCTCTACTACTGAGTTACAACCCCAGCACCATGCACTTTCTTAAAATCTCCATCGCTTTCTGACTTGAGTGAACTTTTAACACTTCCTCTGTACTCTTTATGCACTGGTTTCTAGTGGCCACCTGCTCGTGAATCTCCTCTCCCTCCCTGCCCCAATGGGATATACTTCCTGTCTCCTTGTAATGACGGGTACATGAAGTGTTACGTGTGCCCTGAGCCAAAGCGTTTAGGAGAAAGTGTTCTCACGTTTCTTTCTTGTTCTGCTGCAGCAACCCTGAAAGCCGTGCTGAAATGGTAAAGGCACCAGATGGAGGTAGACTGAATTCCTGAGAAAGGATATAGGGAGTGGAGCTGTATTTATTATATTTCCATAATCATACTTCTTAGCTGACAAGCAACAGAAATCAGACAAAATATCAAAGTGAGGAACAGGTTCTGAAACACCAGAGACTTAACAAAAAGAATCATAGTCCAAATGAAGCCATAGGAATTACCTGGCATAAACACTGCCACTGGCCACACCATGTCTGCTCATTGTACATCACTGCTGGACTCTCTTTACTGTGGTAAATAATTGCTCAATGGTCCTTCTCTCTTTGAATCACTGTGTTCAGTATAAAGTTTTTCTCTCCAAGAGGAGAAATGACCTCTGCCTACATTATGCATCCGAATACCAGCTTACAAGAAGGATAAGGAAAAAGGGACATTGCCGATTCTTCTTCCATCTCGTCAGAGTCACACCTGGGATATTTCCTCAAGCAGAAAGGAGCTGGAACAAAAAGCGTACAAAAAAAAAAAAAAAAAAAAAAAAATTCCAAAACTCCTGAAAATGCCTGCTGTAGTTATATGCTGCTTTATTTGTGCTACAAAACGTGGCTCATTTCCTTTATTACAGTAGTCAATGAACAAATATTTGTGACTGAGGAAGAACTAGGCAGTTTAGATTTATTTAGAGGGCATAAATGAGAAGCTGTGGAATCTCATACCTAAATATCAAGGTGTTTTGTTTTATTTTTTTCTGATGAACAAAAATGAGAATGAAAAAAGGCAATGAAAATTTGGAGCAGAAAATTCTGTCAATGGTGCCTATTAAAATAGTTATTACCAGCCTTCCTTGGAGATACAGCCTTATCATTTCTTCTATGTGTGCACCTAGATAGCACCTTCCTCCCTGTTTCTGAAGCTCTGTTTTCTGGGGAAAGCAGAAATCACCAGATCAGAATATTTTTCTATTTCTGTGTTGAAATAAACACATGACCCCAAATATCACCCCCAGCTCAAGTCCCTCTGTCATATATGCTTTAGGTAACTGATTCCTGGTCTTTACAAAAAGCTTCAGATTGAACCGGAAAAAAAAAAAAAAAAAGATCAAAAAGACCCATATTCTTTTGTCTCTTTGATGATTTCTACCCCACGGTATGCCACTATCTATTCCAAGAAATCACCCTTAGGAAACAAATTCCAGATATGTAGATATGTGGAAATGGCTCAAGGTAACTGAGCAATTTCCATATCCCTTTGAGACTCCTCATGAAAGCATTCCTTGGTGTAGAAGCCAAATATCAATATGGATAGACACACAATCTGATCAGTCAGCATGTCTTACATCTCAAATTCTCTAAAAGGTCAACCAAATCCTGAACTCAGAAACTGAGGAAGATTGCTCTTATCATTTGTATGGAATGAAGTGGAACAAGATGTGAGGAGACAGGTGGAAAAGACCAGGGTACAGGTCATGAACAATCAAAAGGGAAAGCATAAATCTAAGAATCTAGTGTCTGCTCCAGGGGGTTTCCATAACAGATGCTGGGGGAAAGGGTACCACCTGAATCAAGGCATCTTCCGATGGGCAAAAATCCCAGCTTCTCTGAGGCAGCATACCTTGGCAACCCCAAGGAGAACTCTAAGACGATGATCACTTTTGCCATAAGCAGTAGGGCAACAGTCAAAGTAACATGCCCCACAGGAGCAAGACTACTTCACTTTTAGCCCTGAAAAATTGTGAAATGGCTTCAAGTATCCTAATTAAAGACAACTAGGGAAAGATTTCTTCCTTTAGTAAAAACCTTCAATGACTGAGTAGCTACTGTATGGGAAACCCTAGGTGTTTGACATTAACTGTCTCATACACTGTTTATAGAATTTTTAAACATGAAGAATTAAAGTTCAGAGTGGCTTTATAGTTTTTCCAGGATCACACAGCAAATAAATGGTAGAGCTAGAAGCTGAACCTAAGGATGCCTGATTCCAAGATGCATCTTTTACTTAGTGGAGGACAATATTTCAAAACGAATAAGCTATACTCACAATAACCAAGATATGGAAGTAAGCTAAGTGTCCATCAATGAATGACTAGATAATGAAATTAAAATATATTATTATTTGGCTTTTAAATATTATTTGGCCTTAAAAAAGAAGGAAGTACTGTCATTGACAACAACATGGATAAATGTAGAGAACATTATATTAAGTGAAATACACAAGACACAGAAAGACAGATACTGCAAGATTTCAGTTACATATGGAATCTAAAAAAGACAAACTTGTAGAAGTAGAGAGTAGAATGGTAGATACGAGAGTCTGGGGAAAGGAGGGATATAGGGAGAAGCTCATAATGCTCTAGTTAGAGGAAATAAGCTTTCCAGATCTATGCAAATGGAATTTTATTCTGCCATATAGAAAAATGAAAGTATGTCATTTGAAGGAAAATGGATGGAACTAGAGACCATCACGTTAAGCAAAATAAGTCAAACTCATAAGGTCGTGGGTTGTATGTTTTCTCTCATATGCGGAAGCTAGACAGGAAAAAGGAAAAGAAAGGTGGAGTTAGATCTCAAAAAAAAAAAATCAAAGGGAGATCAGTGGGAAAGGGACCAAGTGGTGGAGGCAGGGGAAGTGCTAAAGAGTGATAATGGCCAAATTATATTGCTACAGTGTGAGCATGAATGACTATGTAACAACAAATCTCATCATTATGTACAACTAAAAGACACAAACAAAAAATGTGGGAAAAAATAAGGGAAAACCAGACAGACACTAATGCTTTTGAGGGTAGTAGTGGACAACTTCTATTGAATGTATTTCTACCTTTTCAGATCAAAAAGTTCACTCACAAGTGAAGATTCTATTTCATAGAGTGCTAATGTATTTTTCCTGTCATAATATGCAATAAAGTCCTTCAGAAAGCAGATGTCAAAGAAGAAAAAAATATATGTGTAGCAAGGTGACTAGAGTTAATAATAATATGTTATATATTCCAAAATCGAAAAAAAATAGATTTTGTATCTGCTCACTACAAAATATGATGAGGGAGATGACAGACATTTTAAATAGTTTGATATAAGCATTCCACAATACATACCTATATCAAAACAACATATTGTACCCCATAGATACACAGAACTATTATTGTAAATTAAAAATAAAAATAATTTAAATTGAAAAATAAATATGCTGAAAAACATGGAATTTTCAAAACGATGTGAATTACATTAATCGGTGATTAGAATATTTCCTTTGGTAGTCTTCTAGATTGTTAACAACAAAACAAAAAGCATTTTCACGGTAACTTAAAAATATATATTGAGGAATCTTTTGTCAAGGATACTGGGGAACTCTGCTTATAGCTCTTTGACAACTTGGCCATCATTTTGTAAGTAAGGAGAAACTCTTTAATAGGAAACTTCTGCTTTAAAAATTGGTTTATAATATATTACTTATATTAAACATCTCAGACATGCCAAGAAAGGTAAATTGAGCATGATAAGCTGTTGGGACTAATGACACGTTAACTAACTCAGGCTGACTCCTTACTCCCTGGCGAGTGAGCAAGATCAAGACCTCAAAGGCGGTTTCAATAGTTAATGACGATAAATCGGACCACCATCAGGGATTGGTTAACAACAGTACCAAGAACGTGATCAGCTCGTACTTGCCATATAGTCCTATGGGACTCTCGTCTGCGTGAACCCCGCCCCGTGCCTTGCTGACTTTTAAGCTGATTGGTTCCCGCCTAGCCCCCCACCCTACATAAAAGCTGTGTGATTTCCTCAATAAATGAGATTCGTGCTGTGCCTCGTGTGCTGACAGACCTTGTGCGCTGACAGACCTCCTGGCTCTGGTGTGTTTCCTTTGCCACCGACACTCGTCATCCTATTCAGCCCGTATTGTCCTCAGGCGGGCCCTGAGGAGGTACATAGGACCTTGTTGCCCAACAGGGAGCAACAATAAGCTACAAATATTGCCTCCCTGAGATTTTTGCCTTTTCTTTCATTTTCCTTTTTCTTCTTCAGCATGAAGATCATGTGATTCTTTGTCTTTCTTTTGCCTTAGCTTCCAGAGCCAAATCTGATGCTCAACAACAGAAATATGTATTAATACCTAGGCTTATAATACTTAATTCCACTTCTTCTTGATTCTGATCTGTATCTAACCATTCACTTATTCAATAACTACTCGAGTACCTAATACATGCCAGACAGTTTGAACAAACTTGATTCCCATCTTCAAGGACCTCAAAATATAATGAGAAAATGTAGATGAAACAACTAACTATAAGATAAAATAATAAATGCTACCCTAAAATGACGCACATGAAACAGTGGTAAAATAAGACAAAAGCATTGGATGAATGAGGATACTTTTTTGATGTGCTTTGTTGTTGTTGTTTTTTTTTTGGGGGGGTTGTTTGTTCGTTTGTTTTTTGGTGCTGGGGATCAAACCCAGGGCCTCACACATGGCAGCCAATTGTGTGGCTCACACTGAGCCTCATTCCCAGTCCTTCACTTGATCTTAAAATATTAGTATGAGTTTAAGGGATGAATGAGTGGGAATGGGGAGTTAGGAAAAAGTATTTCGAGTACTTGTGTGATCATTTTACTCTTACTAACCTTATTGAGTAGATATATCTTATTTAAATTGTCTTAAATTATTTTAGAAAAAAGTAGAAGATGTTAGGATAGATATCTGATGATAGATAGATAGATAGATAGATAGATGTAGATAGACTGATTTCCATGCCTAGAAACATTATGCATTTGGAGATAAAAAAGAGGCAAGCAGTTGCAACACAGTCTAATCTCAGACTCAAGAATGAAAAGTACATTTATTTGTAGATTCAGATGTCTTAAACATCCACCTTTGAGGAATTTTGAAGCTTGTCCTGTTCATCTTGCCTTGTTGCTATTTTTCTCCATGGTGACACCATGCTTTCTACTTGCTATGTGGGCATAAGTCTCAACAGATTTTTCTTTTTTTATTTCCTAGTGAGAATGCAATTCAATTCAGTCATTTAATCTACAGGCTATGACTCAACTTTCTCTCACATAAGGAAATTTACTCCCTTGAATGCTGAGGTAGTCGTACTTGTTATTGCTGAGGGTGTGTGATTAGTCTATGTTCCATCCCTCCCATCCATTCCTCAGTCCTCAAGGCTTTCTTTGCTTGGGGGACAGCGCAGAGTAACAGAGCAAACTTTGGAGTCAAATCTGACTTTGAATTCATGCTCATCCACTTGCCAGATTTGCCACCTTGAGCAAGTTACCTAACTTCTCCGAACCTCAGTTTCCACATATGTGAAGTGATGACATTAACATCAGCCTTTCAGAACTGCTCAAACGAGGAGTGTGGATGGGTCATGGTACCCTCGCCTGGCAGTGGTGGCTTCAATACAATGAAGCTGCTGCTGAAAACCAACTCCTCTGCTACTGATCTTATTCTTTTTTCTTAACTCTTCACATGAATCTCAGGAAGTGTTTCCACAGCAATAGACTGAACATCATGTTTACTGTTGGATGATTTCTTTAAAAATCCTCCATTCCCTCCACCTTCCCATTCTCCAATTTCCAGAATTTTCAACTTTCTTTCTCTCCAACCTACCCAGCCTCTCCCTACCTGCCAAATCTTCCCCGAGTCAAGATCCTTCCTCTTCTGTTCTGTTTGTCTGCGTTGGAACATAAGCTCCTCAGGGCAGGAAACTTGTCTTTCTACATATTTGTCAAGTACCGTGTACATTTAGAGAGCTAAATAAATAACAAATATGACACAGTCAGAATGAACTTGTTCAATAAATACCTTAGGTATTATCTCTAGGCTCTAATTATACCACGTCTGTAGACATGAGATGTATAATCAGAGGGCTGGCTACAAAATAATAAAATTATGTTTTTGACTTCTCTATTTTGGAAACAAGGCTGACAGTGTGGCTAGATGGCCAAGGTGTTTCCTATCCTTCACTCCTTGAGAGCTGAGTCCTGGCTACTCGTCGCACAGTGATCATTTGCAGCGTGCCAGCGGCAGGAGACCAGCCCAATACATTTATCTTTCCCCTGCAACATCAACCACAGCCAAGCTGCTGAAACCTTTCCGGTGAAACTCCTCCCGCAGGTGTAGGTTGCTCTTCACAATTCCTCACTTGTGTATATATTGTTTTCTCATGTGTATGTGTGTTTGTGTGTGTGTGTGTGTGTGTGTCTGGCTGTGTAATCTTAACTAAACTATAGTCTTCTAGAAAGGGTCTTTTCCTTCTTCTTGGTTCCTCTACAACACTGGGTGCTTCATCTGTGCTTAAGAATTACTTGATTTAACTTGGAAGGGAACAAAAATGATGGTTCCCTGCTGAGGTCTGAATGTCCCCCCAAAATGCACATGTTGAAATGTGATATTATTACAAAGTGGGGAGAGACATCAGCAAGATGGACAACTAGAAGTCCGTAATGCTTGCTGCACACACGCTCATGTGCACACATACGTGCACACACCAGCCAAAACAATGAATAAACAACTACATTTTGATAAAAAATAATTAAAGACAAGTACAAACATACATCAAAGGAATAGAGGAAATCCTGTAGAGCACAGAAACCCAGATCACAGAAGGAAATCCCTCACTTCCACCATTCCATTCCCCAGTTGAGATTAGCTCAGAACCAGGCAGGGCTTCTCCCCAGAGGGAAAAGGTAAGTTGCCACCGGCCCCCATCACTACCTTGGATACCTATAGTCCTCACCCCTGGAGACTCCTGCAGTCTTCAGAGGCACTAAAGCCAGCACAGGAAGCTGCCTGGAGTCCACACAGCTGGGGTCTCTCAGAGAAGGAGCCGATGTGGTGCCCTGCCTCACCCATGCATGGCTACTGCACTGCACTCTCTTGGAACCAGAGCCAATCCTGGAGTGAGTCCTGCTCCACAGTTGAATAACCGTGGCTCCCTCTATCCTTGACGCTTTGTCACCATTGAAACACCCCTGCCTGGTGGTCTGTCATCCTCAATCCAAGCAACCGCTACACTCCACCCTTTGGAATCAAGCTCCATGTACCCCTCCCAGGCACTGCTGCACCATGCTTTTCGGGACCCAAGCTGAAGTGACATTCTGTCTCCTAGGGAAATAGAGAAATTCTGGCTGCCCAGAACCTAGCCCCCCAGGTCTGAGGTGAAGCAACAGGTCGCCTCCTCAGGCAAGTAGTCACATACCCCAGGTCTGAGTTCATATGGCATCCAGAATCCCAGGGAAACAGATGACTGAGCTGGGACACTCCCTCATACTCTAGGCCAAACAGCTGTGGTACCCTGCATCTCTGAGACTGGACTAGCTGTCTAGAGTTTGAACTTCTGAGAATTACCCCTCCCTAGAGAGTAGAATCATCACTGTGCCACTCTCTGCCCTCCAGGCCCTAAACCACAGGTGTGCTTTGCCAATCCACGGTCCTTGCTGCTGCAACATCTGGCTCAGAGTCTGGGATGCTCTCATGTCCCACCATCGTAGGAGTCAGTCACCACTGTGTAGTATCTTACCCCCTGGGACCTCAGTGACCACAGTGCCTTATTGGATCTTGTTCTTGAATTGCCGCTCTATCCTGCTCTCCTGAGCCCAACATCCATAGCACCCTTCATTCCTGGAGCTTGGCCAGGGTTGTGCCCTGCCTCTAGGATCAGAATCACAGCTGGGCCCAAGTTGCTGAGGATGCCTCAAAGTCATACATGCTAGTTGTCTGGGCAGTTGGAATCCAATTCTGCCTCAAAAAGTGAACTTCTATTCCAAATCCCAGGTCCACAATAAGTTTTCAACAACCTGACCCTATGATCCAGCTCTGAACACCTGCACCCTGGAACCCTGCCTCATTACAGCTGCTTGTAGACTTTGTCAGACCAACACCAAGAAGGATCACACCAACTAAGACTCCTCTTCATGGGGAAAACAAGAACAGGAGGGCACCAAGACCTTTTGCCACCAAGCACCCTAAAACCTTAAGCTGCTACTGTCACTGCCACAAACCCCTGTAGCATGGACCACTGAAGCACCCACAATTACAGCTGAAGAAGCTGCAAGGGGGCTGCATTACCACTTCTACTCAGAACCAAAGCCACCAGTCCCTTTCCCAGCTCATCCGTAGGTGAAAGTCTTTTCCTTTTGTAAGCCACTCTGTAAAGTTTAGAAGAACTGATGGTTCCAACAGCCACATAGACATCAATGAAGGATCACAAGAAACACTAAAAACCAAGGAAACAGGACACCACAAAGGAACATAATTCTCCAGGAATCAACCCCAAAGAAATGGAAATTTACAAGTTGCTTGAGAAGGATTTCAAAATAATGATCCGAAGGAGACTCAATGGGATACAAGAGAATACAATTCAACAAAATCAGGAAAACAATTAATTATGTGAATGAGAAATTTAACAGAGATAGATATCATACATCAGAACCAAACAGAAACCTGGAATTATTGTAGAAGTTAAAAAAGAGACAAAGATAGGGTCAGAAATCTTACTTATTGAAATAAGTAATTGCTGAAAGCTTCCCAAGTTTAGGAAGAGATATGGTCGTGCCGATGTGTGAAACTCAAAAAGCTTTCATTCAAACAGATTCAACCCAAAAGTGTCCCCTCTGAGACATATTTCAATTAAACCAACAAAAATGAAAGACCAAGATGGGCTGGGGTTGTGGCTCAGTGGTAGAGCACTCACCTAGCATGTGTGAGGCACTGGCCTCAATTCTCAGCACTGCATATAAATAAATAAAAATAAGGTCTATCGACAACTAAAAAAATATTTTTTAAAAAGTGAAAGATCAAGAGAATGCTAAAAGCAGCAAGAGAAAAGAGTAAAATCACATATAAAGGAATATAGAATAGACCATCAGCAGATTTTTCAGTGGAGAATAGGATAATATAGTCAAAGTGTGAAAGAAAAAAAAAAAAACCTGCCAGCCAAGAATATTTTACCCAGCAAAGCTGTCCTTCAAAATTAAGAACAATGTCTTTTCCAAACAAGAAAAGCTGAAGAATTCATCATCACTAGTACTGCCTTATAAAAAATGCTTACAGTAGTTCAAGTGGAAATATAAGTATGAAAATTACTAACATGAAAACATATGGAAGTATAAAATTCATTGGTAAAACCAGGCATGATGGCACATGCTTGTAACCCCAGCAACTCAGCAGGCTGAGGTAGGAAATTGCACAGTTCAAGGCCAGCCTCAGCAACTTAGTAAGGCCTAAGCAACTTAGACCTTCTCTCAAAATAAAAAATAAAAAGGACTGGGGATGTAGTGATGTGGTAAAGTGCCCCTGGGTTCAATCCCCAGTACGAATAAATCAACAATAAATAAATAATAAAAAGGGCTATGGACCTAGTTCAGGGGCTCCGAGATTGAGTCCCTGGGTTCAATCCCCAATACAAAAATAAATAATAAACAAACAAATAAATAAATACATTTTAAGAGATTCACTGGTAAAAGAAAATATATAATCATTTCCAAAATACTCCAATACTGTTACAGTTCTGTAAATCATATATGCCTTTACTATGAAGGTTAAAGTCAAAACAGTCAAAAGTCAATGATGGACAGTTTAACACTGTCATTGGTTTATAATAAGTGCTCAACATATTGGGGATTACATTATTAATCCTCAAATATAAGAGGTGTATTCCTCCTTGAGCTGAGCTATATTATACCATTTCAAATAAGGTAGAGTTCCATTAGATGACAACTGGCTCTTTCATATTCTCGTTAACTGTATTACACATCAGTTCACAGTTCAAGTTTGCCTAGTGCTCTCATTTATGCACTGTCCTGCTTGTGCCTCTCTTCTCTGGAACATGGTAAATTTTCTCATTAAATGTTGTCTCTTAATCTCGTCTTTTGACACAGCAAAGAAATAAACTCCATCCAATGATCAAACTTTAAAAAAAAAGTTAATTTAATGATGGCTGCAATAATTTATCAAGAAATACAGAATATTTTTAAATGTATATCACCATCAAAAATATATTTGTATATTGTGAGAGGGTGATAAAAGTCTACAGTTATTATAGTTGTTACACTGAAGTTGTTACCAGTGTAAAACAGTCTATTATAATATGCTTTATGTAAACCTAATGATAACCACAAAGCAAATACTAAAGCGAATACACAATGATAAAGAGCAAGGAATTAAACATAAGCACTATAGAATCACAAAAATAATAAGAGAGGAAAAAAGAATATAGGATCTGCAAAACACCCAAACACTATTAACAAAATGCAGTAGTAAGTCATTACCTATCAATAATTACTTTGAATGCAAATAGATTAAATTCTCCAATCAAAAATAAAGTGACTGAATTAAAAAAAAATACACACAAAATCCAACTATTTGCTGCCCCCTTTAATCTTAAGGATATGCATAGACTGAAAGAGAAGGGATGAATAAAGATCGTCCTTGCAAATGGTAACTAGAGTAGAAATGGATATACTTAGATAAAATAGAGTTGGTCAAAACAAAGAAGGTCATTATTTAATAATAAAGGAATGGATTCATTAAAAGGACTTAACAATTCTAATCACATGAGTACCCAAGTCGATGTTTGCTTTATATACTAGGAGAATCTAACTATATAAAGCATAAATATTAATGGACATGAAAGTAGAAATAGATAACAATAAAATGAGTAGAAATATCAATATTTTGTTTTCAATAATGGACAAATCAAGCAGACAGAAAACAATAAGTAAGTACTGGAATTGAACTGAACTTTCTACAAAATGAACCTAACAGATATATGGGATTTTCAACGGCAGCAGAATGCACACTCTTTTCTAGTGCTCATGGGTTATTCTCCAGATTAGACCATATGTTGGGCCACAAAATAAGTCTTAACTAATTTAAGAACATCAAAATCATACCAAATATTATTTCTAATCACACTTGTATGAACCTAGACACCAAAAACAGAAGGAATTTGGGGAAATTGACAAACGGTAGAAATTTAAAAATATGTTCCTAAACAATAGTAGGTCAAATAAGAAATCAAAGGGAAATTCAAAGATATCTTGAGACAACCTAAAATGGAAACAATGTAACAAAACATAGGATGCAGAAAAAACTGTCCTAAGAAGGAAATTTACAGCAATAAATGCCTACATGAAAAAGAAGAAAGATCTCCAATACACAGAAAAATTTCCTCCATTCCTCTCATTTCCTCCATCCATCCCTCCAAGTAAGATAACTTTCAGTTGATCTTTATTATGCACATCTGAGATTTTAAACTATTAGATATGTAATTATCTATAAATTTGTATTAATTGTTTTATGTGTTTCAACATTTGGTATTCGTAGTATTATTGCATATGTCTTGCTACACCTTACTTTTTTTCCTGCTAGATTCTGGATTTGTCCAAGTTGCCATTAGTGATTACAATTTGTTCATTTTACCTTCTGAACATTATTAGTCTGTGTGTATATCTACCTTTCTTCTTCGAAGAGACATTTTGGGATAATCAGGTCTTGTTACTGTTCTAAGCTATGTTGCAGTGAACCTTTATAAAATCACTGCTGGAGCATGAGTTTCTCTGGGCAGAATTTGGTGCCTTAGAACCCATGTGCTCCAATCCAAATTCCAGATTCATCACAAAGTCACAACAGTGTGACTTTGAGCATGTAACTTAATTTCTTCATGCTTCAGTTTCTTATCAGTAAAATTAAGAAAATGATGGCACCTCCTTCAAGGGAATAAAACAGTAAAAACAGATCTTGCACGTAGTAAGATACAAAAATCTCATTCTAGGTCTTGACACCAATAATAAGAGCTGTTACTGGGGCAAGGTCTGAGTACATTTGGTTTTAATTGGCACTGCCAAATGGATCTCTACCTGATTGTACCAATTTGCACTGTCACCAGCACCATGTGAGTTTCTGTTTCCCCATTTCTTCACCAGGACTTGGCATTCATAGTGTGGCTTCCTAATCCTTTCAAATGCAAGGAGACTCAGCAACGTGATGGCAGGACAGCATGAACAGATAGTATGCTGGTGATGAGTAATCAGAAAGATCAGGGACCAGCAGGAAGGAAAGAACGAGTGGGAGATTCAGGAAGGTAGGGGAAAGTGTATTCTTTTCTTTCCCCAGCTTTACTGAGACATGCTTGACAAATAAAAATCGTATGTGCAAGGTGTTCAATGTGATGTTTTTATATACATACACATTGTAAAATGATTACCGCAAGCAAGTTTATTGACATAATGCATCAGTGTTATCATTCTTGTGTGTGTGTGTGTGTGTGTGTGTGTGTTGAGAACACTCTACTCTCTTAGCAATTTCAAGTATACAATCTACTATTGTTAACTCTGGAGACCACGTAATATATCAGGTTTCCAGAACCTAATGATTTTATGCCCGAAAGTTTATAGCCTATCACTCACACCTCTGCATTTCCCCTACCTTCCAGCTCGGGATAACCAAAATTCTGCTTTCTGCTTCCTTGAGTTCAACTTTTCTAGATTCCACATATAAGTAATATCATATAGTATTTGTTTCTCTGTGCCTGACATATTTCACTTAGCATAACATCCTCCAGGTTCACATGTGTTGTTTCAGTTGGTAGGAGTTTCTCCTTTCTCAAGGCATTGTATACATAGATATACACATCTTTATCCATTCATTGGTTGACAGACCCTTAGGTCATTTTCATGTCATAGCTACTGTGAATAATGCTGCAGTGAACGCAGGAGTGCAGATGTCTCTTCCCATACTGGTTTCATTTCCTTTGGATATGTACCCAGTAGTGGAATTGCAGGACCATATGATAGCTTTAGGAACCTCCATAACTGTATTTCATAATGGCCATACCACCAACAGTGTATAAAGACTCCCACTTCCCCACATTCTTACCAACACTAGTGGTAGGTCTTTTGACTTTTTTATACTAGTCATTTTCATAGATGTGAGGTAATAGCTTGGTGTATTCCCACTCGTTTGCTTTTTGTGTCATATACAAAAAATTATTGCCAAGACCAATGTCAAGGAACTTTCCCCCTGTTTTCTCATAGCTTTGTGGTTTGAAATCTTATGTGTAGGTCTTTATTCATTATGAGTTTATTTTGTGCATGGTGTAAGGAAGGAGAATCCAAGTTTGTTTCTTCCTTTTTTTTTAATTCCCTTTGCATGTGGATGGATATCCAGTTGTCCCAACACAATCAACACAATTTATTGAAAAGATATTCTTTATGTGTCTGGGGAGACTTTGCCAAAGACTTGTTGACCAAACACTTGTATGGGCTTTCTCTGGGCTCCATATTCTGTTCCATTGGTCTAAATGCCTGTTATGCCAATTCCATACTTTAGTTTTATAACTTGGAATAGGTAAGTGTGGTGCCTCAGCTTTGATTTTGTTTTTTTTTCTCAAGATTGTTTTAATTGGGCTGGGGTTGTGGTTCAATGCTAGAGTGCTTGCCTAGCATGTGTGCAGCACTGGGTTCAATTCTCAGGACTACATATAAATAAACAAAATAAAGGTCCATTGACATTAAAAAAATTTTTTTAAAAAGATCGCTTTTACTATTTAAGGTATTTTGTGATTCCATATAAACCCGAAGATTGATTTTTCTATTTCTGTAAAAAATGTCATCAGAATTTTGATAGGGATTCTAATGAATCTGTGGATCACTTTATATAGTATGGACATTTTAACAATAATAATTCTTTGCATCCATAAATGCAGATTAACTTTCCCTTTATTATTGTTTTATAGTTTTCAGTTTACAGATTTTTCATACCCGTGGTTAAACTTACTTATAAATAATTTATTTTTTGATATAATAAACAAGACTATTTTAAAAATTTCTTTTTTGCATAATTTGTTAGTATGCAGTAATTTTTTTGTATGTTGATTTTCTATTCTGCAACTTTACTGAATTTGTTCATCAAATCTAATGGTGTTTTGGTGGAGTCTTCAGGATTTTCTATATATATAATCAGGTCATTGAAAACAGAAAAAACTTTACTTCTTCTTTTCTGATTTGCATGTCTTTTATTTCTTTTTTCTTGCCTAATTGCTTAGAAATGCTAGTACCAGTATTACTAGTATTAAGTAGAAGTGGCAAGAGGAGGCATCTTTATCTTGTTCCTGATCTTGGGGATAAAGTTTTTAGCTTTTCATCATTGAGTATCATGTTGCTATGGGCTTCTTGTCATATATTGGCTTTATTATCTTGAGGTACATGCCTTCTATACATAATCTGTTCAGATTTTTAATTATTAAAGGATGTTATCTTATTATAGGCCTTTTCTGCATCTATTGAAATTATCATGTGACTTTTAACCATCTTTCTGTTAATTTTTGTGTATTATATTAATTGATTTGCACCTGAAAGATAAATCCCACTTGATCATAGCAGATGATCATTTAAATATGCTGTTTGATTTTGTTTGCTAGTATTTCACTGAAGACTTCTGCATTTAAAATAATCAGGGATGCTGACCCATGATTTTCTCTCCTTTTAGTGTCCTTACCCGGTGTTGAGATCAGGGTAATATTGACCTTATGAAATGAATTTGGAAGTATTTCCTTCACTTCAGTTTTTTGGAAGAGGTCAAGAAGAACTTTAAATTTTGCTATAATACAACTGTGATTTTTCAGTTGGCAGATTTTTTATTAGTGATTCAATCTCCTTATTCATTGTTGAACTCCTCAGATTTTCTATTTCTTCATGATTCAGTCTTGGTACATTTGTATTTTTAGGAATTTATTCATGTCTTTAACATCCAATTTGTTGGAGATAATTTGTTCTTAATTTTTCTTTATGATTCCTTGTATTTCTATGGTATCAGTTGAAATGTCTCTTCTTTCACTTGTAATTTTATTTCAGTCTTTTCTCTTATTTTCTTAGTCTAGCTAAAGTTTTGTTAATTTTTTTCAAAAGATAAATTCTTAAGTTTTTAAAAATCTTTTATATTGTTTTTCCATTATCTGCTTCATTTAATTCTGTTTTGTCTTTGCTCCCTTTCATTCTCTCTTCTTTTTTGTCCTGTGCCTGAGAAATTTCAAGTGGCTTGTCTTCAAGTTCACAGGTTTCCTCTGCTTGACCTGCCTAGTCTACCTACCTAGTCTGCTGTATTTTTCATTTATTTGTTGTAGTTTTCAATTCCAGAATTTCAGTTCCATTTCCTTCCATGGTTTCTCTCTCTTTGTTAAACTTTTCATTTGGTGCATGTATTGTTTCCCTGATCTTTTGTTGCTGATCAATTACCTGTGTCTAAGAGGCACAAAACATAGGTAAGCTTTCTTAAAACAACTATTTAGAATTCTTTGTCAGCCAATTCACATATGTTCATTTCTTTTGGATCAGTTACTGAATATTTATTGTATTCTTTGATGGTGTCATAGTTCTTGGTTTTTCTTATTCCTTGTAAGTTTTGGGTTGCTGTCAAAGACATTTGAAGAAGCAGCCACTTCCTTCATTCTTAGGAGAGAAACACCTTTACTAGTCAACCTCATTAGGGATTCTGAGACTGTCTCAGACTTTTTCTATGAATTTTCCCCTTTCATACTTTTTATTTCCTCTTGAGGAGAATTCTTAAGATTGTATACCTTCTCTCAATCTCAGAAAGACATGCTGGAATGCTTAGAGTTTATCTGTTGTTTTTCCTAGGGAAATTCTTTATTTATGTGTCTTCTAATCCTGCAGAGCCAAGCTGGATGTGCATGTTCATAAACTGTCTGAAGAGGCTCACATTCACCATCCGTGCAGCCATGTGCACAGAGCCAGCCACAGCATGGGTGCAATGAGATGTGGAGAATGTTGAGGGTGCTCATGGGAGAGGGGGCCCTAAGCCAGGCCTCCCAAGCAGCTCACACCAGAATTCCTAATGGGGCCTCAGAGCTGTTAGTAAGATCTGTAGCCTTTGGTTGAGTTCCAACCTGATTCATATGAGTCTCTCTGTCTCTGCCCAGCTCAGAGTTTCTGCTAACCACTCAGTCATGCTGCTCATACCTGTTTTCTGTATAAGGACAGAAGTGGGCCTCTTGAGCAACATTCTGTATGGATGGAAAGTACGTTTGCTCAGTAACTGTGTTGTCACTCTCCCCTTGGGTGAGATAATGGGCCAAGGAGGTCTCTCTTGGCATTGAGTTATGTGGCTTTGGGAGGGGGTGGCACAGGTAAATGAATCAGCCTCTCTCTGATTTGTTTTTCCCACCTCAATCTCCTCAGTGGCTTAATGGGCTGAACCCTAGGTATTATCATCCCCATTTCATGAATTCAAGAACCAACATTCAGATTAACTAGTTTGCTTAAGATTGCACATCTTGAAAATGGTGAAACAAAACTAGAGCCTAGGGGTTCCGATCCCAGGTCCAGGGCTCTATGTACCAACAAAAGAATTAATAGGAAACAGAATGAACCTCTGCTTTTTCTGTATTTCCTTCTATCATGACTCTGACTTTCTGGCACTCCACATAAAAAGGGAAATGACTTCTTATGAGTACTCAACTATCTCATGCAGAAATAGTCAGTATTATCTGCAAATGATTGTATGATCATGCATCCAGTTGCATTTGGGACTTTATGAAATAATGCAAAAGATTCTTTTCATATTCACTTTTGCAAATTTAATAAATATCAGAAGAGAGGATTATAGTAAGTTTGGTAGGGAGATAATAAGAAAAGAACAACCCCTGACTTGAAGAGTTGGAGCATGTGGTTAGGAGTAAGCACAATTAAATGGGTCCTGAGCAGAGCAGCACATTAAAAAAACACAAGCGAATGAACTTTGTATGTGTATCTATGTTGAGGTGATATTGAGAAAATGGAATAAAAAGAATAGGTGAAGATTTCTCAAATAAAGTCAGTAAAAGAAATTAACTTAATTTCATGGGGAAGAAAATGTATGTGCAATGTCATGGAAATAGAATCAAATGTCTTATCATGGTGCACTGGATAAATACATTATTTTAATGATTGGTATTAATAGTTTCCCATGATTATGGAAGATAGCTGTATATTTAAATCAACTTGCCCCAAGTCATATAGTGAGTGATTGGTACAACTAAAATAAGTGATATTTTGAAAGTCGTTCACATCATGAAAAACTAAATCAGTATATTTTTTTCAATAATTACAAGTATTTTTAGATTCTTTTTCTTTTGGTATGGGGGTACCAGGGATTAAACTCAGGGGCACTCAACCACTGAGCCACATTCCCAGCCCTAATTTGTATTTTATTTAGAGGCAGGGTCTCACTTATGCTTAGCACCTCGCTTATGCTGAGGCTAGCTTTGAACTGGAGATCTTCCTGCCTTGGCCTCAAGAGCCGTGGGATTACAGGTGTGTGCCACTGTGCCAGGCTTCTAGATTCTTCTTGGACAAAGAGGAGAAACCAAAATATATTCTTCAAATGCTGGCTTCACAAATAATATCATAAATAGGGCAAGGGGCCTTCTGATTCCTCTAGTAAAGTAAATTAAGGAGTACTTATTTGAAGGTGAGGGCGGAGGAGGAGGAAGAAAGGAAAAAGAATCATTAACAGTATTTGCTGAAGGAGAATATGGACTTCCAGCCTACACTAAATTCAAAGATTAAGGTTGTTATTTTGCCCACACTGTAAATTTTGGGGAACACAGACCCTGCTGTTACATAGGGTCTACTGAGGAAAAGTAAGGTAACTCTTTTCTTCAAAGGTGAGTCCTTATTCTGATCACATGTATATATATATATATATATTTTTTTTTTTTTTTTTTTTTTTTTTTTTGACTAGGGATTGAACCCAGGGGCACTCAACCACTGAGCCACATTTCCAGTCCTGTTTATTTTTAATTTTGAGACAAAGTTTCACTAAGTTGCTGAGGGCCTCACTAAATTGCTGAAGCTGGCTTTGAATTTGTGATCCTCCTGCCTTAACTTCCCCAGCCCCTCTGGGTTATAGGCATGAGTCGTCACACCCAGTCATATATATATATATATATTATATATATATAGAATATATATATATATATTCTACTAGTATACATATATATATATTTTTTGTATATATATGTGTGCATGTGTTTTTAAATGCACCTAGTCCACTAGCCAAGATGACAGATTATCACCCAGATCACCACACATCTATTTCTCTCTGCAACTGTCAGCTCCTGTAAATGGTAGTAGCATTTACATGAGACAGAAGCATCTCTCAGAATGACCAGAATACTTGTTTCAATAATCCACAAAGCCACAAAATGAAAAAGATTCAGAAGAGAGGAGTAGATTCAAGCACTATTTAATTTTTCTCCCAGACCACTCCCGGGAGCCTAACATACTACCGTATAGCATGGGCCTTTGTCGAGGCTTATATTTCCCACCTGTACTTCTTTTTCTTTTTCCAGCAACAGTCTGCCTTTGTGCCAACTCCTAAATAACCATAAATTTTGCTCTTATAAACCTTAATGAATGCTTGGCCAAGATGCTGTAACTATTGGCTTCTACATGGGAGCATAAATGGAAAGGAAAAAAAAAATGTGCACTGTGAAAAACTGGATAAAATGGAAAAAAGATCACAGCAAACCCAAAGTCGCAATTTGCCTTTAATGTGAAGGAGGCCTTGTTTTCACGGTGTGGCAGCTTTCAGGGGTTTTAATCTCAAAGTGGCTGATCAATTTAAGGTAAGTGGCAGGCATTTGGCCTGGTTCCCAGGCTTTGCTTTGCTGCTCTGAGAAAAGAAAGGATTCAGTCAGACACACAGACAACAGGCATCATCAGCGGCTCCCACATTCCAAGCATTTTAACACAGATTAGGTTGGCATGATTCTACTGTTTACTGAAATCTCCTAGGTGTTGCATTTTCCTTTCCCCTTGCCGTGGTTATGGTTATCCTCGATGGTTTTCTCAGGTCGAGACCTTCATATGCCAAATAGCTTGCAGGGCTGTGAAGGAAAAAGAAGAGCAAGGGTCAAGACTTCTGACTAAGATGCGATTTCACTGGCTCCCTGCAAAATATGAGACTTCAGTCAGCAGGTAATTGAGCACTGAACTTTTAGTCTGAGGCATACATCAAGACAGGAACTGCTTTACATGCATGCCTGAGGGGGAAAAAAAGAAGATAATTTCTTTAACAAGGACAAACTTAATTCAGCTAGGAATGCCCAGCGGATTAACAGAGTGATTTGTAGTTGTTTTCACTTCAGATTTCAGAAGCATGAGTCTTACACATATGTTAAACAAGATTATAACCAATATGGTCCTTTTTGGATGAACATATTCACATCATACACTCTATTTTTTCAAAACAGTTAATGAAAAATGAGTCCAAACAGGTGTCTTATCACTGTTTCATATGCTCAGCAAAAGTGAATTTTCTTTTTAGTTGTCGATGGACTTTTATTTTATTTATTTATATGTGGTGCTGAGGATTGAACCCAATGCCTCACACATGCTAGGCAAGTGCTCCTCCATTGAGCCACAACCCCAGCCCAAAAGTGAATTTTCTTAATCCATGTGACCTATAACCTAAGTTAAATAAAATATTCATTTCATTGATTAAAACCAAAACATAATGTATAAATTATCTCATGTATTTTGGCTGTATCATGCTTTATGGAATTTTTTTATTTTTAAATGTTTCTTCATGATTTTTAAAAACACTTTGTCTTACTTTGAGATATTCAAGTATGTGTTTCTTTAGTCATCTTCATGACCGAGTTCCTATTTTTCCCTCCCAATGAATTTTATCAAAATAAGAAACTACTATAAATGTTTAAAATAATTTTGTCATCTGTTAAACTTTTCAAAACAATGTCCAAATTATTATACTTACTATAACCATAAATGCCTTCTTTACATTTTATACATTTACATTGACATACCTCCTCTAAAACCAACACATTGTTGCATTCAAGCAATTTATATTAACAGTATGTACTCTCTTTTGATTTAGAGACCAATTATACACACACATACACACACACACACACACACACACACACATAAACATACATATTGCTGACTAAAGAAAAACATAGAGGTAGATGAGAAGAAGTCAGCAGACATCCTTTAGCTATATGTCTTGTCAACATGTGATGTCTGGAACTTCAGCAGCCATATTGCAACCATTTTCATTTTATGTCATTAGAAACATATTCTGCAATACTACCATTCGTTGGCCTTAAGATCCTTTCTTGCTAAATATTCTTAATTATTTTTTTAACTCACTTTCTCTGTGCCCTATGGGTATTCTCTCTTCTCAAGTCTGCATACTACTATAATCTCTGAGAATCCTAAAATAAATAAGTCCAAATAAAATTCTGGCTTTACTGCTTACTTGAAATAATATTACCAAAATTACAATTTATTGTTCCCCAATATGGAAGATATTATATATGTTTTATCTCACTGAATCCTTACAACAATCCTGCAAGGTATTCTCAATGTCATTTCACAAGTAAGAAAAAGGGTAGCTTAGGAAGATTATTTTCCCCTTCTACAGATACAAAGGGATGAAGCACAGACTTGAACCCAGATCAAAGTCTGACCCGAGTTTGATCTCTTAGCTACTCTGCCTGTTTTACATCCTCAGAGCAATAACAGAAACAGCACTGCCATCAAACTGCTTGCAAGAGAGTTAAATAAGACTTGCAAGTGATATTAACTACGTACATTGCCTACTCATACATAATATCTTCAGAGATTTTTGCTACTCATTATAATATCTTAATATCTCCCAGGTTCAACTTTAAAGTATGACTATCAACCAACTTTATAGAGTTGTTACCAGTATTACTTGAATTGTGGCCTCAATGTAGGTAAAGTACTATAGTTTCTGCCACCTAGTAGACTCACATACATTAGCTCCCTTCATGATGTCCTAAGTTCCCCCAATCAATTCAAATATTTGCTGCAACATCTGGATTATTTTCATGTAACGCTCTCCGTGGGTAACCTCTTCACTGTCACGGTTTCGACTACTGTCTATACACTAACTCAAAAATCCATATCTCCTGCTCAAATCTTTCTCCCACCTTCAGCTTTCTGGATATCTCTTGAACGTTCCATTTGTAGCCTCATCAGTTAAAATGATTTTTGTTGCCAGAAGATAGAGAATTCCATTTCAACTGGTTTCAGCAAGTAAGATTTTACTGTCCTACATTAATACATCACTGGAAAGTCCAGAGCTGCAGCCCTATTTTATTTATTTATATTTATTTATTTATTTATTTATTTATTTATTTATTTATTTATTTATTTTTGATGTTGTGCTGTGCTGTCTTCCTACTACTGATGGTTTCCTAGTTAGTCTTGTTTTCCTCGAGCCCACAGGAGAGCTGCCAGCAAGAAACTGGGGTATATATTGCCTTATTCACAAGAAGAGAAAACTGCTTCCCTCATCTATGGAACCCCCAATATGCACTGTCTGAACACCCCTGTATCAATCATTGTGATCAATAAAAAGGAAAGGGGGAGGGAAGGATAAGATAAGAACCAATCAAATACAAATTAATAGACGAGCATGAAAGAAAGTCTAGCAGAGTAGGAGGAGAATGGGAGAGGGGAGGGAGGACTGGAGGGAAAAGGGGATACGAACTGAAATAAGCATGTATGAGTTTATCAGGATGAACCCCACTCCTGTGTATAACTATATAGCTTTAATAATAATTTTTAAAAAGAAAGAAAGAAAATGACAGGTACCTATTGACCTAGTTCTGAATGGCATGAATGTCCTGAACCTATTGGGATAACAGGGAAAAGAGATTACCTGATTGGCTTAGCCCATTCGGGTCTGGACTGTAATACTGAGAGTCCTCTAATTCTGTTGGTGTAGAAAGTTCCTCCCCTTGGATAAAAACTACAGAAAAATCTCTGTGCATCTATCCCAGGAGCACAGACTGTGGCCCCCCTGTTTATAAGTTTATTAGGTTGCTTCCTAATTTCTCCTAAACACCATAATCATACCTTTCCTCAACCTAGCTTACCTGCAGAACATTTTAATAGGAAAGAAGGAAATGGAACAACCACCTTTTGTTGCCCCCTTCCTGCTAATTTTAGTAAGAAGAATATATATAGGTGCATATATAGATACACACATATATATAAAATAATCTCGTTAATCCCCAAAACAATCCAATGAAATAGGTGATATTATCCCCAGTTTACAGATGAGGAAACTGCCTATGATAAGATAGATAAAAGGTTGACAGGCTTTTGCTGAAGGAAACAAGAGTAACTATTTTAGCCTTTGGACCACACATCCTCTGGCACAACTACTTAGCATGAACACAGTCACAGATAATATGTAAATTCCTGTGTTTCATCAACACTTTAATTATAAAAATAGGTGACTAAACCACGGTCCATAACTGCCAACCTCTCAGATGGATAACTAGATTTTTTTTTAATGCTACCAAGAAGATAATCATTAAGCTATAGTTTACTGAGAAAAACATTTTTAATTAGAAACAGTTGCTGATTTTAAACCATTTTAATGAACCATAGTAATGGATTCCCTAATATTAAAAGACAACTGTTTTTCTAGAACAAACTTTATTTGGTTGCATTTATATTATTCTTTTAATATTTTTATGCATAGGAGAGAAATGAAGGCACAAGATTAAAGGATCTACATACAGGAGAAAAGAGAATTGTAAGTAAGTCCAATACTCTGCATGTGGTTTTGCTATGAAGCATTTCCTGATTTCTAAATGAGCATATATGGGCAAGAGGGCAGAAACTAAGTGGAGAGTTGCTGCTAAGAAGCCAAAAAGCTAAACAGAGAACAGGGAACCAAGGAAACAAAAATTGGAATTCAGGGACCATTAAGGAAAAGAGGGGCTAGGAAACACTCCAGGTTTTCATTAAAGTATGGGAAAAGATACACCCTAGGAGTGGGACAATTCAAAAATAGATTAAGATGTTCAATATCTACCTTTCAGAAAAAATTAAATCTACTCTGGAAAAGATTCCATCATCCAGAGAATCCACACTTTTTATATAAATTTCTGATAGTAAAATGTTTCCATGAATACCAGAAAACAGGACCAAAAAAAAAAAAAAAAAAAAATTAGAGAAAAAAAAACAGACAATAAAAATAGAACCATAGGTGATCCAGACAAAGAGGTTATTAGACACTGATTATCAGATAGCTGTGATTAATATTTTGAAAAAGAAATAGATGAGAAGATAAAGAATTTCATGAGGGAATTAACTGAAATATATTTTTTAAAAGTATCAAACACTGCAACTGAACTTTAAGGAGTTACCGCTTTTAGTGCGTCAATGTAATATCAAAGAACAATGGTCACCATTTTCTGAAAAGACAAAGCATTCTTCTTTTTTAAATTATGTATATGTCAGAGACCATATTTTTTCATATACCTCAATCAAAACAACATATGACAGGTTGAAATCAGAAGCTGTATGAGAATCCAGCTGTCTTTAATTAAGCTGGGCAATAAAGATATTTATAAAAATGTAAAACAAGGTTATTTTTCATACTGAATATTTTTTGTTTTAGAAAATGTAGCAATATTTTCACTTAAAATTCATTACTAAAATATTTTAACATATAATGGTTTATTATTTTTAATAATTATAAATATTAATAAATATTTTAAAATTTTTCTCAGTTCTCAATTCCATTATAGTAAATATCAAGTGATGTCACACACAATAAAAACTCCTTGAAGTCCTCAGAAGTTTTTAAGAATAAGGGGTTCTTGAAACTAAAATGTTTGAAAACATTGATCTACAGATTCAAAACATTCATGATCAAGTTCTCAGCAGGCTTTTAGTTTGTCTGTTGTCAAGCTGTTCTTATACTTCATATGGAAATGCAAAGGATCAAGAATAGCCAAGATAATTGTGAAGATAAGTTAATAGCTATCAAGGTTTATTTTAAAGTTACAGAAACTGAAAGAACAAAATATTGGCTCAAGAAATAAAAACAGACCCAAAGGACAGAATAGCCCAGAAATAGACTGTATGTATGTTGTTAAAAGGATTTTCAACAATCATGCTATTATAATAAAGTGGAGAAAAGATGAATTTTTTCAATAAATCATACTAGATTAATTGTTCTACATCTTTGTCAGTCTCTGATGTGGTCAATGTTTTGAATTTTAATAGTTCTAACACATGCATAGTGATACCTTATCGTAATTTGAAATGCCCTAATAACATGACATCCAACAAACCTTTGCATTTTATTTGCTGTGTGTACAGTTTGTGGTTGAAGCATTTGCTCAAATCTTTTGCCTGCTTTGTAATGGGTTTTTTGTTTTCTTATGAATTTTTAGAGTTCTTATATTTTGGATTGAGGTCCTTTATCAGATACGTGTTTTACAAATATTTTCTCCTAGTTTAGCTTATCTTTTCATTTCCCTTAAACTAATCATTTAAAACAATCTTAAACAGGATATTCTCCTATGTGATCTTCTGGAAGGTTTGGTGATTTACCTTTCAATCCATCTGGAATTAATTTTTATATATGGTATAAGTCGGGTCAAGTTTCACATGTATTTATCTACCCAGATCTCTCATTCATTGCTGGTAGGTGTACAAAATGATGCTGCCAGTTTGGAAAACAGTTGGAATTTTATTACATAGGTAAACATTGTCCTACCACATGATCCAGTAATCACACTCCTAGGTATTTTGCCTAAATAAATTTAAAAATTTATGCTCCAACAAAGTCCTGTATATGAATGCTTAGTGCAGCTTTATTGCAAATTACCAAAAATTGGAAGCAAATGGATTAATAAACTGCAGTATATGCCTACAATGGAATATTAATGACAATAAGAAGAAATCAGCCACAAGTTGATGTGGAAGATATCTCAACACATATTGCCAAGTGGAAGAAGTCAGCCTGAAAAGGCCACTTATTATATAATTTGAACTATTTGACATTCTGGAAAAAGCGAAATTACAGAACAGTACAGTCAGACATGGTGGCAAACACCTAAAATCCCAGCTACTCAGGAGGCTAGTACAAGTTCAAGGCCAGTCTGGGCAATTTAGCAAGACCTTGTTTCAAAATAAAAAAGAAGGAATGGTGTGTATCTCAGTGGTAGAGTGTCCCTTGACTCAATCCCCAGCACCAAAAACAAACTATGGAGACGGTAAAAAGATCAGCAGTTACTGGGGTATATTAACATTCTCCAGGGAAAAGAACAAATGGGATATTATGTATGGATTTATTATTGCAATTATGGAGTTGGAGAAGTCCTGTGATGTTCTGTCTGCAAGTCAGAAAGCCAGGAAAGCCAGTGGTGTAACTCAGTGTGAATTCAAAGGCCTGAGAACCAGGGGAGCCAGTGACATAACTTCTAGTTCAAGGTCAAAGGCCTGAGAACTGTCAGGGCCACAGGAGTAAGTCCTGGAGTTCAGAACTCCAGCAGGGAACTCCAACATTGGAGGCAGAAGATGGATGTCCCAACTCAAGAAGTGAGAGAACAAATTCACCTTACCTCCACCTCTCATTATATTGAGACCCTCTACAGATTGGATGATGCCTGTCCATATTGTTGAGGACAGATCTTTACTCAGTTTATGAATTCAGCTGCTAATTTCCTCCAAGCAAGCTCACAGAAATACTAGAAATAAACCAGGCATGGTGGTACCCACCTGTAATCCCAGTGACTCAGAGACTGAGGCTGAGGATGCCAAGTTTGAGGCCAGTTTGCATAACTGAGTGAGACCCAATCTGGGGGAAAAAAAAAAAAAAAGACTAAACTAAAAATAAAGGTCTGGGGATGTGGTTCAGTGGTCAAGTGCTCCTGGTTGCAATACCCAGTACCAAAAGAAAAAAAAAAAAAAAAAAAAAGAAACACCCGGAAATAGTGTTTTACCCCAGCTGTCTGAGCTACACTTAACCCAGTCAAGTTGACACATAGAGTTAAGGATTGCACAGGGGCTGGGAGGGTGGAGGTGGCATGGGGGGTGGAGTGACCAGTATGTAAAGCACAGGGAACTTTTAGGACAGTGAAACTATTCCCTAAGATTCTGTAATGGTAGATACATGATGCATTTGTCAAATACCAACAGAACCATAAAACACAAAAAGAACCCTAATGTAACCTGTGGACCTAAGTCAATAACAATGTAGCAATATTTGTTCCTCAGTTATAAATCTACCACACCAATGCATGAGGAGAAACTGGAGAAAGAGGGAGTGTTTGAGAATATCTGTTGTTTCTCCTCAATTTTTCTCTAAACCTTAAACTGTTTTAAAAAGTCTATTAATTAAGATAACCATATGTTATGTGCTAACCATAAGAGGAATGATTGATCATTTTAACTTGTTAAAATGTAAAGCTTCTATTCCCTGAAAGATACTATTAAGAGAATGAAAAGGCAAGATATAAAGTAAGAGAAGATATTTGACATATTTAAATTACATTGAGAATTTATATCTATACCATACTTATAAATTAATAAGGGAAGACAAACTCAGTTTTTTTTTTTTCTATAAGAGCAAAAGACTTTGATAGGCTTTATATAGAAGAGGATACCCAAATGGCCAATGTCATGAAAAAGTTCTCAGCACCATTAGTTATCAGGAAAATGCAAATGAAAACAAAATAGGCCATCTCTACACAGAGCCTGGACTGGTAACCATTAAAAAGATTGACAGTGGGGTGGGGATATAGGTCAGTAGTAGAGTACTTGCCTAGCATGCACAAGACCTTGGGTTCAATTCCCAGCATCACTAAAAAAAAAAATAATACCAAACGTTTGTAAGAATATAAAGCAACAGAAACTATATTTGTTATTATATTATCCTATATTTGTGGGCATGTAAACTGGTAGAATAATTTTGGACACTTTGTTGCCAGTAAAATTTAAGGTACACCCCATGACTCAGCAATTTAACCCACAAGTATATTGGTTGACTTCAACAGAAATGCATCTGTATGTACACAATGTATAGTTACAAGATTCTTAGCACATTATTATTAATAGCACCAAACTGAAAGCAACCTAAAACTTCGTTGGTAAAAGAATAAGGTGTGAGATAGATAGATAGATAGATAGATAGATAGGTAGATAGATAGACAGACAGACAGATAGGAATACCATACAGCAGAAAAGAAAGCTATTTCTACATGTAACAACACTGACAAATCTCAAATATAGATCATTTAGCAACAAAAATAGTGTGTACTATATAATCTTATTTATAAAAAGTTCAAAAGCAGGCAACACTAATTTATGGTAATAGAAATCTTGTATAGTGGTTACCTTTGGAGGGAGTAAGATCAGATCAGAAGTTTGAGATTTGTCTCTGTGGTGCTGGTAATGTTCATTATCGTGCTTTTGGTTAATAATCAAGCTGTAAACCTAAGATTTGTACCCAAGATTTGTAGCCTTTTCCATCCATGCATTAAATTTAAATTAAATAAGTAAAACAAAAGATATATGGTTGCCAAATCAACCAACCATAAACTAAACATATGTGCCATAAAACTACTTACATTATTTTCATTCTATCATTGCATTAAAGTTTTTAAAGCTAACATGTAATGATCTCCTATTTCTAAGACTCCAAGATCACATCCCTAATCCTAAGAAAAATGACAAAATATTCCTGATATCAAGATTCACTTAACTACAGAGATTCTGATGCTCTTCCTGTTCCTAAC